>NW_028253985.1:0-2000 GCF_964263255.1 Lissotriton vulgaris
AGACAGATGAGCTAGATCCACTGTCCCGAACTTGAAACAAGCATTTACAATGCAATGGTTTTGCCTTTGTTAAAGTTAGAGCTATTGGCATTGCTCTTGACATTTTTATTTATGTTTTTTTAACATAAATAAATGGCATTGTCATTTACAATGCCACTAGCTTTATCTCTCGCAAATGACACACACAAACACACAGAGCCCCCCCACACACACCCACACAGAGCCCCACACACACAGCCACACAGAGCCCCCCCCACACACAGCCACACAGAGCCCCCCCCCACACACACAGCCACACAAAGCTTCCCACACACACAGCCACACAAAGCTTCCCACACACACAGCCACACAAAGCTTCCCACACACACAGCCACACAAAGCTTCCCACACACACAGACACACAGAGCCCTCCACACACACCCACACAGAGCCTTCCACACACACCCACACAGCACAAGCAGGCAACAGGGGCTCAAGCAGGCAACAGGGGCACACGGAGGCACAAGCAGGCAACAGGGGCAAACGGAGGCACAAGCAGCCAACAGGGGCACAAGCAGGCAACAGGGACACACGGAGGCACAAGCAGGCAACAGGGGCATACGGAGGCACAAGCAGGCAACAGGGGCACTTACGGAGGCACAAGCAGGCAACAGGGTCACGAAAACTGAGGCACAAGCAGGCAACAGGGGCACGAAAACTGAGGCACAAGCAGGCGACAGGGGCACGAAAACGGAGGCACAAGCAGGCAACAGGGGCACACGGAGGCACAAGCAGGCAACAGGGTCATGAAAACAAGTACAAGCAGGCAAAAGGGTCACAAGCAGGAATTGTAATTTAGACGGGGCTTAAGTGGAGAACGGTCAGTAGGGAAGTAGTGCGGCTGGTGCAGTGGTACCAGGCCGAAAGGTGAGAGGGGCTGTCTGCACCCCAGTTTGGACAGTTTCCACTACCTAACAGGGATTGGTGGGAGGGGGGCATACTTCTTGCTTGCTTTAGGGCTGTTACTTCGGGGACGCAGTGCACGCTCCTGCCTGCTGCCGCCGGGACACGACAACAGGCAGGGAGAGGACAGGCTGGGAGATGGCAGGGAGGGGACAGGCTGGGAGAGGGCAGGCTGGGAGAGGGCAGGGAGGGGACAGGCTGGGAGAGGGCAGGCTGGGAGAGGGCACGGAGGGGACAGGCTGGGAGAGGGCAGGTTGGGAGAGGGCAAGCTGGAAGTGGACCGGCTGGGAGAGGAAAGGCTGGGAGAGGAAAGGGCATGGAGGGGACAGGCTGGGAAAGGGCAGGCTGGAAGTGGACAGGCTGGGAAACGGCATTTCGGTTTTCTTGTGAAATCAGTCAGACTTCGGGAAACCTCGATGTCATTATAAGACCATGAAACACGGCTACCCCAAGGATACTTCTGTTTTCAACCACAGGCCCCGTTTGATGTAACAGTCACTATGCTAAGTGCATCCTGTTTTAAATTGGTTTCTTTTTCCACGTCTATCTGCACTCCCTGTTGGCCAATTAAAAGCCTACACCTCATGGTCACCATGCTACAGGATTCACATAGTAAGAAAAATGATGAAAGGGGGCGACTTTAGTGAGAAAGCATGCGTTTCCCCTTGGGTTGCAGAGCCACATCTTCTGAAATAAGAATTCAAAGTCCTCTCTCTGCATATCTAGACATCTGCCTCCCCCTCCAATCATCTCACTGACAACCACACCTGACCAGTCAATAATTCGAGCTGTGGACTCCGCTTCAGCACTGATGGGCTTAACTTCTGCCCCTCCCCCATTGCAATATCTTGACGCTTTGCGAGGCAGTGCAGCTCGCTTGTGCCAGACCCCAGCACATATATGATGGTATGACGCCAGCCTATGTACACAGATGTGTAAATAATAATCACATTATAAGTAATAAGGGTGTGTGTGGGTGTGTATATATATATATATCGTCCCCTCCTTCCCAGTCCATGAAAAGGGCTCCCGTGCTTGCTCGGGGCAGCCCCAGGGTC
>NW_028253986.1:0-164692 GCF_964263255.1 Lissotriton vulgaris
GCATGGTTATCCCCAAACTTTTTGCTTCTTCCTCCCTTGTTTTTCCTGACCTGTGGTTGTTGACAATAGGACTCTGGGCACTTTACCACTGCTGACCAGTGCTAACGTGCATATGTTCTCTGTGTACATTGTTATTGTAATTGGTTATACATGATTGGCATATTTGTATCACCAAGAAGTCCCTAGTAAAGTGCACCAAGTGTGCCAGGGCTGGTGATACAATGCTACTAGTGGGCCTGCAGCACTGATTGTGCCCCCCACATGAGTAGCCCTAAAATGGTGTCTCAGGCCTGCCACCGTAGTGCCTGTGTGCAGTCTATGAACTGCCATGTCCTCCTGGTCAGTGTCCCCACTGACCAGCCTAACCCTTCTCTTTCTGTGCACATTGGTCACCCCTATGGAAGGCCCAAGGTACCCCTTTGGGCAGGGTGCAGTGTATGTGAAAGGTAGAGCATGTACTAGTGCAGGTAACATGCTCTGGTAGTGAATGACAGCCATTTTCGTTTTTCACTATTGTAAGTTACCTTGCCCGTAGGCTATCATGGGGAATGCTGGTTACAGTGGCTATCAGCATATCTTCCCATAGGAGCAAGGTAGGAAATACAAGTATGGTATCCCTGAACTCAAAATTTAATAACACATCTTTTAGAAAAGGTGTTTTTTAAATCCTGTGTTTGAGAACAGCACTTTTAGAAAGTGGCAGTTCTCTTGTCTGACCTTTCTGTGTGCCGGGGCCTGTTTGTGAATTGACTGTCTGGTTTGTGAGTGACAGGGCTGGGGGATTCCAGGAGACAGAATGAGTCCGCCCAGTGGTGAATAGAGAGATCTGCATCTAGATGGGAGGGAGGAGTTGCACCTGGGACCTGAATGGGACTGTGCCTTCACCCCCGCAGTGCTGGCTCCACCCCCTGTGGTGCGTCTGATGTCTCTGCCCTGCACTGTGAAAGGAGAGAAGGAATCATGTCAACAAAGTGCTCCAGGGCTGTGCTTTCCCTCCACAATGCTGGACCCACCTCCTGTGGGGCATCTGATGTTTCTGCTCTGCACTGTGGAAGGAAAGAAGGAGTCATGTAAACAGAGTGCTCCAGAACTGGTTTGGAACGGGCTCAGAGCCCTCCTGCACAAAGGGAACACATACTTTTTAGGGGTATAAGTACGTGACCCCTGACTACAGAAAATTAGATCATCCTGGAATCAAGAAGGAACCTCTGCCAAGGAGAAAGCTAGAAGACTGAAGAAGGAAGACAGTCCTGCTGTTGCTTTGCTGGACGGACGTGCAGTTGCTTTGCTGCCAAGGAGAGGAGAAGGACTTTGTTGTTGCTTTGTCCCCTTGCTTGTAGAGATTTCCAAGGGCCTGTTGTGAGCTAGCCTCCTGTTAAGAAGTCCCAGGAACAAAAGGACTTCACCCCCAGCTTTCACTTAGGTCTGCTGAGAGAGTTCTGCCCTTCCTGAATGCTGAATCCGACTGAGGGGCATCTGGAAGTTGTGGCCTGCTGTTTGGAAAGCTGGAGAACATGAAACTAAGACTATCTGCAAATGTTCACACATCGCTCTCTTGCGGAGTGCATCCCCGTCAGTGCGAGGAAATTCCAGCCGCAGCAAAGATAGAGATCATCACAGCTCTTGTTGTCTCTGCAAGAACCGACGCATCCTTCGCTTGCGGAATTCATTGCTCCGGTGCGGGAAAAGTACCATCGCTGTGAGTATCGTCGCAGAGCCTTTCGTCGCTGGGTTAGATTGTCGCACCGCTTGCTTGCGGACCACATCACATCGCTGCGAGTATCGTCACAGAGCCATCGCATCGAGGGGCCGCGAGAGGAGAAGATCGTCGCATCGTGCCTTTGCAAGACGCTCCCAACAGAACCTACGCACCAGAATCCATACAAGGTATTGCCTCCCTCTCCATACAGACCAGATTCGTCGCAACACGCCCGCTGCATCCAGCGGGGCTGTCGCATCGCCTCCTCAGGGTCTCAGGAGTGATGCATCGCTTGTTTTCCACCGCACCAGCTTCTGTTTTGGAACTTTGTTGAATCTAAAGGTACTGTTGGCTAAACGTGACGCAACTGTGAACTATTCGAACGCAGCTGTGGATTATTTTGACGCAACCCTTAAGAACTCTTTAAAAACCATATCTTGAACTGTGCATGTTGGATTCTTGTCATTTAGATTAAATACCTTTATTTTTCTAAACTTGTGGAGTCCATTTGTGGTGTTTTCACTGTGTTACTGTGAGTGTTGGTACAAATACTTTACACATTGCCTTTGATAAGCCTGACTGCTCGTGACAAGCTACCAAGGGGGTGAGCAGGGGTTATCTAAAGAGTGGTTCCTCCTTACCCTGACTAGAAGCAAGGGTCCCTATTTGGACAGTGGTACCTACCTCTGCCAACTAGAGACCCCCAGTTCTAACAACCATTACATAGCTTTGATCAGTGGCGGCTCCTTGAGGGAGTGCTGCGGGGCAGTGAGGTGGGGCGGGGAAGGGGAGGCTGGGGGTCGTTAAGTCCGGCATACAGCCTAACGGAGTTCACTAAGCAAATAAATAAATAAAATAAATTACATTGCAGCGATGCATTTCTTCGTAGTTGTAGCAGATTAAGTTAACTTCTTCAGAACAATTAATATGTGCAACACTTGGGTGTTGAGAACTTCACCAACAGTATAGTTTAGACCCACGTTGTGCATATATCCCAATAGTTTGTGTCTTTTGTGTATTTCTGGTGTGGTTTTGAAGAGGGGTATTACTTGGTCTAGATGTTCAATTGAGGTGTTAAAATATTAGTAATTTAGATGGTGTTGAGCCAAGTCTAATGAATGATGGTATCAGAAGTTATGTTGAATATGTTATGAGTTTTTAAGGCTAACAATGCTTAAGCCTTGATCTGATTCTTAAGTTTAAGTGGAAAACACTCAGTGAACTCTATGGCCTGCAGCTATGGTGTTGCAATGACAGTGCTACTTGTGTCTAATGTTTACTGTTGTTCTTGGCTGATGCTAAGTAAAGGTTTAACTAGATGTCCCTTTGAGACAGCAAAGAATTAGCCAGCACACACCTTTGATCATTGTTATGCATGTGATGGTGCCTACAGTAATTTATCGCTGGCCACTTTACATTTTGGGCTATCCAATGAGTGAGAAGCACAATAGGAAGGCAGTACAACCCTCAGAGACATACAAACCACCCAGGAGTCAATTAGATGGACCCCAGACCACAATCAAATGTCTGATCATTTAATTTGTATATGGGCCTTGACATGGTTCCATCCTTTTCTTCTTATTTTTCTGCTTCTTCTTCTCCTCAATATCAATATCAAAATCATTATTATTATTATTATTATTATTATTATTATTATTATTATTATTATTATTATTATTATTATTACTACAGATTCTATTACCACTACTACTAATGATAATAATGTCGTCATCATCATCATCATCATTGTTAGGAACTGTATCACTTGTTTACTTGGGTGTGAGCTCTGGCTAAGCAGTAACTACAATCCCAGCCAGAATAAGGCATAAACAAACCCCAAATTAACCTATGGTCTCCCCCTTAGTAGCTTGGCACAGAGTAGTTTGACTTAACTTAGAAGCAATGTGTAAAATATTTGTACAACTGTTGAAACAAAAACAGTGAAAATACCACACAAAAAGATCCCACATCAGGTTACAATAAAAGAGCTTAATATAAGACCAACATTACAAACAAGCCAATCAGTATAACCGGAGTTATGAACTTTTTAAAGAATAAACCTCAATATAACGTTTAAAAGAATAAAGCCCCAACAATGGCTATCTGGTAGCGCTGGACCAGGTCAAAGTCAAATGTTCATGTTGACCGAGATAGAAAGAAAATCAGATAATGTCCCAGATTATGTTGGAGAAGGTTGTGAGGAGTAAAGAGCACATCATGAATGACAGTTGGTGTGGTGCAAAGCGCTGGTTGGGTGTCGCAGATCGGTGGTCTGGAGATTTAAGTTGGCGGTCCCCCGTGGGCTGTCGATTATGCTGTGAGAAAATACATACAAATATATATATATCAGAGTTCAGTGTCAGGATGAGATGTCGACAAATGTGGTGATTTACCGTTGCTACATCGACAACATTTTCATCCTATGGAGAGGCACAGAACAGGAGGCACTAGACTTCACTGACAAAATCAAAAGCAATACCCTCAACCTGAAATTCACTTGTAACCTGAGCAAAGAGAAGATCACATTTCTAGATCTGGAAATCTATCATGAAGACAACAGAGTACACACTCGTACATACAGAAAAGAGACTGCGGGGAATTCCATTCTACACGCACAGAGTTCCCATCCAAGAAGCCTAGTAGAGAGCATTCCATATGCGGAATGCTTAAGAATGAGGAGAAACTGCAGCACCACCAGAGATTTAGAGATATGCACATCTAGTCTCTTCTAAAGACTCGGACAGAGAGGATATAAGGTCACCACACTAACCAAAGCAAGAGAGAAAAGCGGGAAACACACCAGGGAAGAACTCCTTAAAACCAAAGTTTACAACAAGAGGGCGTCTAGTCAAGAAAACAACACCATCCCACGAATGATCACAGGTTACAGTAAATACCACTCAAACCTGTGGAAAATCCTGTACCGGCTCTGGCCGATTATCCGCTGTGACCCTGTGATTGGTGCTAAATGCGCCAAGCTACCACAACTCACATTTAGAAAAGCTAAATCGATGTGGGAAGAATTGGTGAACAACGCACCAACACTGACACCAAGATCAGATTGGCTCAAAGAGCAAGAAGGAGTCTTCAAGTGCACTAAGTGCAAAGCGTGCAAACATGCAAAGAATACCCGATCAATAGCAACACCTCTTAGGAAAAGTCCACTGCAAATAAAAGGCCACTTTACCTGCAAAACAGATTACGCAGTATATGTGCAATGGTGCACCTGCGATAAAATTTATGTAGGTAGCACACTGCATCCCGTACATATGAGGATTTTACAGCACCTCAGGGTGATCACACACGATGACCCGACCTACCCGGTAGCGAGGCACATAAACAGACATCACAATGGCAGAGCAGGAGACTTAAGCTACTTTGTGTTAGACAGTGTCCAGAAACACCTGAGAGGGGGCAACAGACTATTAACACTGAGGAGACTAGAATCGAAGTACATAATCGTACTAAAATGCAGAGCACCACACGGGATTAACGCAGATGAAGCTCTAAGTGTACATCTCTAACAAAACGCTTCATGCTGCAAGAACACTAGTTCGTAATATAAACTGCATTCCCGCATCCTGACCTCACCCCCTCCGCACAAACACCTACACTCACCATCTCTTGTAAATACACGCACAATACACGACAAACACAATCACCAACACATATTGAAAAGGGCAACCAGACTGATAAACCGAGAGTCATTAGGGGTTGATTTACTTGTCAACAACCAGAACCCCAGATTAGAAATTAACATTTTTCCCCAAGCGCGTCTATGTACAGACAGGCACTTTGCCTCAGTGCACACCAGGACACCAGATTTTTATAGACTGACCTTACCAGGACCGGACTTTCCCTAACGCTTCAAATCCACTAGGAAGTAACACGCGGAATGGGGTAAAGAAAGGTCCGTAGCCTTATGACACACGGCTGCACGCCATTATGCAGCCAGTTTATTCAGTGCCATCCACACAATCACGGTACCCAAACCAGAGTTTTACCTTAAGCCCGGCCACATTTAAAGCCAAGTGATAATGGGCTTGACTGAAGGCATAGTGCAGCATGAGCCATCTTCCCCGCAGGTTGTCCAATTTGAGAGATGAAGTTACAGATGGCGCGCGCAGGCAAACATATATAGTGACAGGATGACAATACCTTCTCACTTTCCATCACTTTGAAGAAAAGCAGCATAATTAGGCTCTTGAACCGATAATCCTTTTGGTTGTTTAATTCTGTACAAGTATCAAGTGGTATTTAATGCAACATGACCCACTGTATTAACAACGAAAAAGTCACTTTTAACGATTTTAATTCATCATGACTTGCATATTTTATTCTATTTTTCACCCTTCTCCTTGCTTTTTTCCCATGTCTTCTTTGTTGAAAACTGTCATGAATTTAGATAAGTCATCAAGAACATGCTCAAGAATGAATATGTAAGAATGTCAATTACGGTGATTGAAATTGTAATGTGCGCAATGCTAATGATGCTGGTGATATGCCGATACACGGCAAGATAATTCGAAACACCAGCCTTCAGTGGCAGATATACCGATACACGGCAAGATTAGATATGTATTTACTCTATATGTCTGATGATACACATTTGAATAACATGTTTAATGTGAAACATTTAAAGATGGCCGCCACATTTGCAAGCGCGACAAATGCGATTTCGATACTGTCATCACTGTTAATGGGCATGATGTGATGACGCATTTAAAAACAGCCGCCTTACAGCGTTAGAAGTAAACACTGACAAAGGACTTGCATCCGAAACGAGTCTGTTCATACTGCTAACGGCAAAATAAATAAATATTGCCTTTACCCCCCGGAGTGCTGTACTTTGTTCTGTAAAGGAGGAGGAGTTTGGAGCCTTGATATATATATATATAAATATATATCACGCTCCTCTTTGCATCAAATAGACGGGGCACTGACAGACGGGTGCCGCTTACGGTGATGCTTCGTTTTTTGTATTGACGCTCCAAATTACTCCCAGTCATGCAAGAAATTGCAGCACTCGCGGGGTTGGTTTTAGCAACAGCAGCTTTATTTTACAGACGCATTTCGGTTGATTACCTTCGTCAGTGTATTTACATTGATATATCTCTAAACGCAATTTATTCAAATCAACAGGATTAGGAAATGAAAGACAGACTAGCGCCCAAGTGTCAGTCAAGGACACGCGCCATCTTGGAATGGTCAAAATTACGACAAACGAAGCATGCCTGCTCTCGTTAACAGTGAAAGTAAACAAAGCAAATTTAAGAGACACACAATGCAAACCAATATCCTTGCAAAAACAGACTCTTAAAATGGCATGTATCCAACGTTCAAATAATCTTGCAGTGGATCGGCATGAGCAACCTAAATGTCCGCAGCTGACAATTGTCCACATTTCCCAAAATCTAGCCGTGTATCGGCAGCCCTTGCATGAATCAAAATGTTCTAATCAAGATAATCAACCAACAAAATGTGATGCAATTCATAAATCATAAATCAATAACTCTACACAGTATTCAGACAATTTTTCAAACAGTTTTTCATTGACAGTGAAATTCATCTACCCAAATGGACCATTAGTTCTTACCCTGAATTCAAACCATTTGGGGATTTGGTTTGTAAGTCTATTATGTAGCGAGACTCCAATCTCCTGAGTCTCAGTACTCTGTCTCCTCCTCTGGCATCACTGGGTATGCAATCCAAGCTAAAATAACGTAACAGATCCCTGTTACCCCCATGTTTGATGGCAAAGTGACGGGATACTGGATAGTTCAGGTTATGAAAGAGAAGTTCGCAAGTGGTGGGAGGTAACTTCCCTGTAGGGTTATATTGAGGTCGAACGAGTCCCGAGGAGATTGCGCATTTATACAGTACCAGCCTATGAAAATCCCGACCCCAAATTACTTGAGGCATGGTCAGCTCATACGGCCCTATCGTGTAGAGGAATGCTGGAGATTTTAGTCCAGTTTGCCTGGAGCGATAGAGAGAAGGCACTCAAGGAAATAGAGACATTGGAAGAACAACTAATAAAGAATACTGAGTTGGAGCTCCAAAGTCAATTAAGAGAAGACATGAAGAAACGCCTGTCGAAATATGAGCTGAAAATTAAACAGCGCAAGCAAGAAAAATTCGACCGGGATAAAAGGGACTATGCGATGGGGCGCATTTTAACTTTCGCGAAAAATTCGACCAACCACGCAAGGAGGTTATGAAGATGAGTCAGACTACTACCAAAGAGAACCCACAGAGAGTAGAAACCTCTGAGTCCGAAGTGACTGAAAACAAACAATCCGAAGATGACACCCCGGAACAAACAGGGAGAGGTTGCAGAACCCCTTTTCAACAGGAGTTCAAAGTCATAAGGCAATCATGGCTAAGGGGCGGAAAGAACAAACCCCCGGAGGCCGAAGGAAAACCAGAAGGGGTGGCAGGAAGAGGAAGGGCAAGAACCAACGTGCCCAACAGAGTCACGCGCAGCAAGAGAGGGGGACGATGGTAGTAGATGAGGACCAACTAACAATCATTAACATCTCACCCAAGATTCTAACAGACACCGAAGAATCGGTACTGAAACTTGGATTAACCTTTTGCCCTCAACATAGGATGGAATATACACAAACCAGGATAGATCTGTTTAAATTCACGCGGAAACTTAAGCTTTACAATTTTTTTAAGCTGAAACCATCAGCAACAGAATCAAGAATATTGAGAACCAAGGGGAATGACACTGATCTTTTGTCGGTTAATGACCTGACAACTTTGGAAGCATTGGAAGATCCACGACAAGAAAAAGATCAAGAAACTGTACTTAATTTGAGCCAACGGGTTAGACAAGTGGATGTGGAGCAACAAGCACCCATAAGTGGTTTCAAACCAACGTCTCAATTCCTTCCACAAATGCCATTCGACGCCATTGATACTTTTAGCGAGGCAGCCAATAAAGAACTATTGAAATTGAGAGCTAACCCCGGTCGCCCAAACAAACTAAATAACTTAACTAAATCACAGATGGAGGCAATTAAGAGTCTAGAGAAGGATGAATCTGTGATTCTCAAACCCTCTGACAAAGGGGGTAACATTGTGATCAGGTCCCGGGAACAATATACGGCGGCAGCTTATCGTCAACTAAGGAACCGTGAATGCTATGAGACGACAACGAACAATGCTTATCAGAAAAGCATCCAAAAATTCAATGAGCTTATTAACAGGTGGTTTGGAAAACGGATGTTAGACAGTGATGAACACCTATTTCTTCATAGTACGAATCCCATCTTGCCGACCTTCTATCACCTACCCAAGGTGCATAAGGATCGCCTTAAACCACCAGGAAGACCCATTGTCTCCTCTATGGGAAGTCTAACTGAAAACCTGTCGAAATTCCTAGACCACTATCTGTTTGAAGCTGTTCTGACTTTGAAGTCTTATACTAAAGACACCACTGACTTCATCAACCACATTGATTCTATAACCTGGCAACCATCCTATTGTTTATTGGCATTAGATATAACTAGTCTCTACACTAGTATTGACCACCAACAAGGCCTCCATGCTATGGATTATTTTCTGAATAAGAGACCACTCAAGTTTGCCATCCACAATACCATGCTATTAGAATTTGCTGAGTTTTGCCTGTTCAAAAACATTTTTGTTTTTCAGGGGGAACTATTCAGACAAACTTCGGGTACCACGATGGGCACCTGCTTCGCCCCCAGTTATGCGAACTTGTTCGTTGGCTGGTGGGAGGAGCAGGTGGCCTGGTTTCCGGCCAATGAAAAATGGTCTGAAAGAATTGTGTCTTGGAACAGGTATATTGACGACTTGTTCCTTATCTGGAAAGGTAGTGAAAGTGAGGCAGCCGACTATGTCGAACATCTCAATGATAATACACTGAACCTACATTTTAGTGGAGATATTAGAGATATCGGTAACAGCAAACTATTTAGATCTTTAAGTTGAGATCATAGACGGCAAAATCAATACTTCTCTCTTCAGAAAACCAACCGCTGGCAACAGTACATTACACGCATCCAGCGGCCATCCGAGGAAATTAGTAAACAGCATCCCCTATGGGGAATTCCTCAGATGAAAACGGAATTGCTCCAGAGACAGAGACTTTGATTTGGCAGTGAGAAAGAGCACTAATCGATTCCTGGCCTGGGGTTACGATGCCAAAGTGTTGCAAAGTGCTTTGCAAAGGGCTAGAAATAAATGCAGAGAGGATTTACTTAAACCAGTTAAACCTGGGAATGAGACCAAGCAATTTAGAATGATCACTACATATTCAGAAGATGCCAACCTATTAAGATCTATATTGAGAAGGAATTGGCATATCTTGGGGACAGATAATATCATTGGGTCCGATATTTCTACAGGACCATTAATAACTTTTCGAAAAGCACGTTCCCTGAAGGATAGTCTCATTCATAGCCATTTGGCAGATCTCACACCCAGATCAGGTACCCTGAGCGAGATGATGGGATTCTTTCCTTGCGGCAAGTGCAAGGCGTGTGCCTTTAGCAGAAGAGTTCTCTCATATAACATCAAAGGGTTATCAACAAAGAGGAAGATAACCAAATGTATGACCTGTCTAACTACTCACACTGTGTATTGTTTGGTTTGCCCCTGTGGGCTTCGTTACATCGGGAGCACTATCCACAGTGTTAAGATCAGAGTGTTAGAACACATGCGGGCCATTGGTAAGAGAGACCTGAACTATCCAGTAGCCCGTCACTTTGCCATCAAACATGGGGGTAACAGGGATCTGTTACGTTATTTTAGCTTGGATTGCATACCCAGTGATGCCAGAGGAGGAGACAGAGTACTGAGACTCAGGAGATTGGAGTCTCGCTACATAATAAACTTACAAACCAAATCCCCAAATGGTTTCAATTCAGGGGAAGAACTAATGGTCCATTTGGGTAGATGAATTTCACTGTCAATGAAAAACTGTTTGAAAAATTGTCTGAATACTGTGTAGAGTTATTGATTTATGATTTATGAATTGCATCACATTTTGTTGGTTGATTATCTTGATTAGAACATTTTGAGTCATGCAACGGCTGCCGATACACGGCTAGATTTTGGGAAATGTGGACACTTGTCAGCAGCCGACATTTAGGCTGCTCATGACGATCTACGGCAAGATTATTTTAACGTTGGAAACATACCATTTTAAGAGTCTGTTTTTGCAAGGATATTGGTTTGCATTGTGTGTCTCTTAAATTCGCTTTGTTTACTTTCACTGTTAACGAGAGCAGGCATGCTTCGTTTGTCGTAATTTTGACCATTCCAAGATGGCGCATGTCCTTGACTGACACTTGGGCACTAGTCTGTCTTTCATTTCCTAAGCCTGTTGATTTGAATAAATGGCATTTAGAGATACTATCAATGTAAATACACTGACGAAGGTAATCTACCGAAACGCGTCTGTAAAATAAAGCTGCTGTTGCTAAAACCAACCCCACGAGTGCTGCAATTTCTTGCATGACTGGGAGAAATTTGGAGCGTTAATATAAATATATATATATATATATACATATTACCTACTGGCGATAGCCAGTAGGTATATATAGTTAGGATTTTTTTCCTATGGGATTTTTGAAAATTCTATGTCGAATAACTTTGGCGTTTGAGGACAGAATTGGCTGAAATTTTCAGGAAAATGGAACATTTTGTTTCTGAGCAGCCCCTGAAAATTTGGGGGGGTTTCGTCAAGGGGAGGCCGAGAAAAAAGGGGGGTCCCAAAACGTGTTTTTCCCATGCAATTTTCCATAGGGCGGTTGGCCTCACTTTTAGCCTGAACGGCTGAATGGATTTACACCAAACTTGGCAAAATTGTAGGGACTGGTAGCCCGATGTGCCTTTGCTATGTCTCAAGATATAGGATCCAGTGGTTTTTACGAAAATTAACTTTGAAAAATATATATTGGGCTACATTGGGCTATATATATGTTGGAGCCCAAATGTAGCCCAATGTAGCCCAATGTAGCCCAATGTAGCCCAAAGATGGCCACCAGAGACAAAAAAAACAAATGTAGCCCAAATATCAGCCAGATGTAGCCCAACTATAGCCCAATGACAGAATGTCCCAGAGTGTTCTAAAGAACAACTAGAGTGCTAACAGTCCTACTTATTACAAAGGTATGGCACACCTGAAGCCATCTTGATTGGAATAAAGTGGTAACTCTTAAAACATTTAATTTAAAAAGGAACAAAATGAGGGGGTTCATTTTGCCATAGAAAGTATGATTAGCGAATATATGACGAAATCCCGCATACCATCAGTTCGCAAAAAAAATCCTGCATGTACTATTAGGCCGCAAATTAAAATAACGAAAACTTTTAGAACGAATATGCCTTTAGCATACACTACACAACTAAACTACCCTAAACCCTAAAACACTACCCCCAGCATGACCCTACACTACACAAACAGTACAACACTACCCTAAACCCTAAAACACTACCCCCAGCATGACCCTACACTACGCAAACACTACAACACTACCCTAAACCCTAAAACACTACCCCCAGCATGACCCTACACTACGCAAACACTACAACACTACCCAAAACCCTAAAACACTACACCCCAGCATGACCCTACACTACGCAAACACTACAACACTACCCTAAACCCTAAAACACTACCCCCAGCATGACCCTACACTACACAAACACTACAACACAACCCTAAACCCTAAAACACTACCCCCAGCATGACCCTACACTACGCAAACACTACAACACAACCCTAAACCCTAAAACACTACCCCCAGCATGACCCTACACTACGCAAACACTACAACACTACCCTAAACCCTAAAACACTACCCCAGCATGACCCTACACTACGCAAACACTACAACACTACCCAAAACCCTAAAACACTACACCCCAGCATGACCTTACACTACGCAAACACTACAACACTACCCTAAACCCTAAAACACTACCACCAGCATGACCCTACACTACGCAAACACTACAACACTACCCAAAACCCTAAAACACTACACCCCAGCATGGCCCTACACTACGCAAACACTACAACACTACCCTAAACCCTAAAACACTACCCCCAGCATGACCCTACACTACGCAAACACTACAACACTACCCTAAACCCTAAAACACTACCCCCAGCATGACCCTACACTACGCAAACACTACAACACTACCCTAAACCCTAAAACACTACCCCCAGCATGACCCTACACTACGCAAACACTACAACACTACCCTAAACCCTAAAACACTACCCCCAGCATGACCCTACACTACGCAAACACTACAACACTACCCAAAACCCTAAAACACTACCCCCAGCATGACCCTACACTACGCAAACACTACAACACTACCCAAAACCCTAAAACACTACCCCCAGCATGACCCTACACTACGCAAACACTACAACACTACCCAAAACCCTAAAACACTACACCCCAGCATGACCCTACACTACGCAAACACTACAACACTACCCAAAACCCTAAAACACTACCCCCAGCATGACCCTACACTACGCAAACACTACAACACTACCCAAAACCCTAAAACACTACCCCCAGCATGACCCTACACTACGCAAACACTACAACACTATCCTAAACCCTAAAACACTACGCCCAGCATGACCCTACACTACGCAAACACTACAACACTACCCTAAACCCTAAAACACTAGCCCCAGCATAACCCTACACTACGCAAACACTACAACACTACCCTAAACCCTAAAACACTACCCCCAGCATGACCCTACACTACGCAAACACTACAACACAACCCTAAACCCTAAAACACTACCCCCAGCATGACCCTACACTAAACAACCACCACAACTCTACACTACACTAACACAACACTACACTACGCAACACTACACTACACTACACAATCACTAACCCACGAAAAAATTAACACAAACCCACTTACCTCTCTCGTCATCGTGGTTTTCACAACGCAAATGCATTTACCATACATGCCTTTAAAACGTAATTCTTTGTAAAGGCATGCGCGATAAATGCACATGCGTTTTGAAAAAATGCGGGATAATGGTATGCGAGGTCAATGACCTTGCGGGATAATGGTATGCGGACTGAAAGTCTGCGGGATAAAAAATGCGGGAAAATGGCTGCAAACCATGATTAGCAGCAGACTTCCCTGGTGAGCACTAGCTTTACTACAGTGATCTAATGAGCAACTAGAGTGCTAACATTCAGAATTTATGGCAAATGTGTGACACATCTGAATGCCTTCTTGATAGAACCAAAGTAAACAAGCATTGAAAATGCAATAGATCCCGCCCTCGTTTAAGTTAAAGCCATTCTGTTTGTAATGAGGTGGCTTTTTAGCTTTGCTTTTATTAGTGTTTTTAAAACTTTCATGTAAATAACATGCATATGTATGCATATATGTATATGTATGCATGCATTTATATTTATATAGATATGCAGATTATATATGTTTATATATGTATATTACCTACTGGCGATAGCCAGTGGGTATATATAGTTAGGATTTTTTCTCTATGGGGTTTCTGAAAATTCTATGTCTAATAACTTTGGCGTTTGTGGACGGAATTGGCTGAAATTTTCAGGAAAATGGCACATTCTGTTTCTGAGCAGCCTCTGAAAATTTGGGGGGGTTTCGCCAAGGGGGGGCCGAGAAAAAAGGGGGGTCCCAAAACACGTTTTTCCCATTTATTTTTCCATAGGGCGGTTGGACTCACTTTTAGCTCGAACGGCTAAATAGATTTACATGAAACTTGGCAAAATTGTAGATATGGTTTGCCCGACGTGCCTTTGCTATGTCTCAATATATGTGCTCCAGTGGATTTTGAGAAATTAACGTTTAAAAAAAAATATATATATCTGTGACAGCGCTCCGGTTCGCGTACCTGACGCGTAACGGAACTTCGCGAAGCGAAGCTGATTGGCTCTCCGGTGTCTGTCAACATTCTAAACAGTCCAGAGCGGCCGCCATCTTGTCTCTCGGTACGATCGAGAGACAAGATGTGGTGAAAAACGAAGGGGGAAATGAAGGAAAGGGGGCAAGGTAGACCACTCCTGACCCCCTAGGATTGATGAGGGGGATATTAAAGTGCCCCGCGGGGCAAAAAAAATAAAAAAAAAATTGTTGCGATTTTACGCCGTAGAGGCGCGTCCCGGTACGTGAACCGGGCAGCTCACCGGGCAGCTAACCGGGCAGATAACCGGCAGCGTAGCTGTCAACATTGTAAACAGTCCGGAGCGGCCGCAATCTTGTCTCTCGGTAGGTTCGAGAGACAAGATGTGGTGAAAAAAGAAGGGGGAAATGAAGGAAAGGGGGCAAGGTAAACCCCTCCTGACCCCCTAGCATTGATGAGGGGGATATTAAAGTCCCCCGCAATTTTTCGCGGTAGAGGCGCTTCCCGGTACGTGAACCGGGCAGCTAACCGGCAGCGTAACGGGAGTCCGCCATCTTGTGTTTTTGGAGCGTCCGGTTCGCATACCGGGTAGCGTCCCGGTAAGCGTAGCAAGGGGAAAACCAAGAGAAACAGTAAAAAAAAAAGTAAGGGAATAGATTTCCAGCAAACTTGGCAAAATTGTAGGGACTGTTTGTTTGATGTGCCTTTGCAAGGCCTCAAGATATGTGCACGTGTGGATTTTGTCTAATTAAGGTTAAAAAAATATATATATCTGTAAGCGTGCTCCGGCACGCTTACGTTACGGGTTTTGTTTGCGCTGCAGAGCCGATACGTCACGGTTATGCGACGCGTCATGAGGCGTCTCACGTGGCTACGTGATACGTCACGTAATAAAGAATATATTTTACAGCTATAGATATTAGCTTTTAAAAAAACAATGAAATTCACTGAAAAAACCATAGGTTATAGACCATATATAGTTAGGAATTTGCATTTACAAAACCTTGAAAATTCACTGAAAAAACCATAGGTTAGAGACCATATATAGTTAGCTGGACATTTTATTGACATAAAACCAATGAAATTCCATATATAGTTAGTTGCACTAACTATATATCGCGCACCCGCAATCCACTGCTGATGATGTCACATATTACATCATTCATGACATGGTCAGTGACATCACTGATGACATCACTGATGACATCTCAAATGACATCACTGATGACATCACTGATGACATCTCAAATGACATCACTGATGACATCATGACACACCAATACCAGTTACTACATACGCACTCACTGATTCCTGCGTCTACACACATATTCACTCATTCACCCATACAATCACTCATACATACAGTCACTCATTATTACAACACTATCATATGCACTCATACATCTATGCAGACTCTCACACACTGCCACTCATCCATGGAGTTACTCACACACCTAGTCAGTCCTGTAAAGAATCAATCACACTTCCATTTCCTCATCTATACAGTTAAACACAGAACACCATACTTCAGTGACATCACTGATGACATCACTGATGACATCTCAAATGACATCACTGATGACATCTCAAATGACATCACTGATGACATCATGACACACCAATACCAGTTACTACATACGCACTCACTGATTCCTACGTCTACACACACATTCACTCATTCACCCATACAATCACTCATACATACAGTTACTCATTATTACAACACTATCATATGCACTCATACACCTAGTCAGTCCTGTGAAGAATCAATCACACTTCGATTTCCTCATCTATACAGTTAAACACAGAACACCATACTTATCACACATATACTAACACATACTTACTCTCTTATACAATCACTGATACAAGTACACATTGATATGCACAGAGTCGCACACCTCCCAGCCAGCCACACACACACTCAGTCTTCCATACATCCACTCATTCTTCAATATGTAAAACATATTTAAACTTTACAAAAACACACAGACACTAGATGATGTCATCAGTGATGTCATTTGAGATGTCATCAGTGATGTCATTTGAGATGTCATCAGTGATGTCATCAGTGATGTCACTGACCATGTCATGAATGATGTAATATGTGACATCATCAGCAGTGGATTGCGGGTGCGCGATATATAGTTAGTGCAACTAACTATATATGGAATTTCATTGGTTTTATGTCAATAAAATGTCCAGCTATCTATATATGGTCTCTAACCTATGGTTTTTTCAGTGAATATATATATATATATACAATTACCACTCCGGCGCTTGAAACCACCAAACGGAGAGAGACACGGACTCCAGGATTAACTTGCACACTGCTGGCTGCAGTGACTTTTATTTAAAGTTGGTGCGAGATGTCAGACAGGATGACGCATTTTGGCTAGCGTGTAGCCTTGCTCACATAACCCCGCTGCTCAAACAACTTGGTTTAATTACATTGGTGAAAGTGCTCACGTGATTACTTGGACTACACAGGTCAGAGACAGTGAAAACATACTGCGATAAAAACTACAAAAATGTTTTCTAATTTATCATCATAGATCAAATGCATTTATATTGAGCATTGAACACTTATTATATTAACCATTAATCAATTCGGCTAATATAAAGATATTATCTGTACCAATACATTTGTTTTGAAAATTGAAAACAACAAATGTTACCAATTAATTGAAGAAAGGCATTATTGCTTGTACTAATACAATTGTAATACAATCATGGGAACAA
Source organism: Lissotriton vulgaris (assembly GCF_964263255.1). Classification (NCBI taxonomy): domain Eukaryota; kingdom Metazoa; phylum Chordata; class Amphibia; order Caudata; family Salamandridae; genus Lissotriton; species Lissotriton vulgaris. The sequence continues at coordinate 17,364 of NW_028253986.1, forward strand.
CCACATTAATTCCTTGGTTCCTAAAGGTCTTATTATAAGCATATGAAATTTAAAGAAATGCAGTGCACAAATACAGAAGATTTCTACCCAACTAAAAAACATTTTGTCTTATAGTCAAAGCATTACACTGATTTAATGCCAAATTAAATAACCTATTGGTGCCCACTGTTTGATGACGCCTTAACTCCACAATATAATCACAGTATTGAAAAAACAATATGTGCAGGGTGGTTTTAATGTGAAAATGAAGTGTAGTGTGATTAAAAGGTTCGTTGTCGTACTAAACCAGCAAGTGTATCTCGTACACTATATGGTGATGGTTGAGAAGGATAGGCATAATTACATCTTCCATAAACAATAAATATCACCCCTTTAACCTATGCAGGGTCACTTTACATGGGCGAATGTTTGACAATTATATAGGAAGACAATTAAGTCAATCAAAATAGAGGATTTCATATGTAGACAAAAGCTAAAAATATATGCAGGAAAAATGATATCAAAAGATATAAATATATATCTCGCAAACCTTTAAATCGGGAAAGGATCAGTTATCAGAAGAGCGGTCGTAAATCTTACTCAATATATTGAATGAGTAGAGTAAACATGGACTTATTATAGTGTGCTGAAACAATTCATTAGTCATAAAGGGTACACCAGACTTCATGGGGTCAAAACCAATGACCCTACAAAAAATGATGAATATCTTCACAGATATTTAACCCATTAGGTGTCTTACAATGAAGTTTGAGAATATATTTAGTCTCCAGTTGTCGCAACCTTTTCTCGCGATCACCACCTTGTTTGCTCAAAGGCACACAATCAATGACAAAATATTGGAGCATGTTTAGATTGCTACTGTGTTCTTCATTGATGTGATGGGCCACCGGGTATGTGCTATCAGAATTTACAGTAGCCCGAAGGTGCTGTAGTATTCGTTGGTGGACTGGGAGCTTAGTGCTCCCCACATAGCGGAGTCCGCAGCCACATTGTATCACGTAAACCGCATGATCTGTGCGGCATGTGTAGTGTCCTTTCAGTTTTACCGGTGAATTGGAAAAGCCATCAGTGTAAGTCTTGGTGTTGACACCAAACTTGCAAGCACGGCATGTGTTACATTTGAAAAAACCCAAACTGTCTGTAAGCCAATTTTTGTTGATCTCCAGTTCCGGGCTGGTTCTAACCAAATCACTTTGCATAGATTTAGCTTTGCGGTAGGTATGATTTGGTCTTATAGGTAATGTTTGTGCCAGGACTGAGTATAATTGGCCATTGGGCATTGATAATACTTTTTATAGCTTTTGCCTGTCTGCTATATGTAGATATAAACCTACATGGTGCCATAGTGCTTACTCTCGACTCTGCATTAGAAGTATTACCCTCCGGTATCACTGTTTGTGACAAGCTCCTGTCTTGTTGTGTGAAGAGCAGTTCATTCCTGTCCCTAGCGTTAGCCTTATCTAGTGCAGAGTCCAACAATTTGGCTGAATAGCCACGTTGTAGCAGTCTGCTTTTGGCTGCTTGTTGCGCTGTTGTCATAGCTATGGTGGTACTACACGCTCTACGTATTCTTAGGAATTCTCCATATGGCAGGCTAGTGATGGTATGTTGTGGGCAAAAGCTGAATGCATGTAGCAAGGAATTTCCTGCTGTGGGTTTGCGCTACAACTGTGTGGTGATCTGATTCTTCTCAATAATCCTGCAATGTCCAAGAAGTTCACTCGGTGTTGATCTATGTGTGCGGTGAACTGCAAATTCAAATTATATCGTTGATGGTATTGACAAATGCTTGTGCTTCCCGTTCCAAACAATAAATATGTCATCTATATAGCTCCAGATGTGCATCAGATGTTTGTCAGCCAAATTCTTGTGTCTGTCCCGGAGTACATGCTCCTCCTACCAGCCCACGTGCAAACACGCGTAGCTGTGGGAGAAGCATGCACCCATGGTGACACCTTGTAGCTGTTTAAACACTTTCCCATCAAACAAAAATAAGTTGTTATACAGACATAGACGTATCATGCTTAGTAACATTTTGTTATGATTATAGAACGATATGTTTCTATTTTGTAAAAAATGTTCAGTTGCATTTAAACCATCTTGATGTCTGATGCTTGTGTATAGGGAACAAATATCAAGAGTCATAAGGAGATAATTTTCTGACCAAGTAATGGAATCCAATTTGCAAAGGAAGTCTTTGGTATCTCTTAGGTATGTAGGCAAAGAAGTCATGTGTTCCTGAAGATAATGATCCACATATTTCGATGTGTTTTCAAAAACACTGTCTCTGGCAGAAATAATGGGACGTCTGGGGACTGGAGTAGTTAGTTTATGGACTTTTGGAATTAAGTAGAAGGTAGGTAAGGTGGGAAACTCCTTGTTTAAAAAACAAAATTTGTCTTTTGTGATTAATCCTTCTCTCTTCCAAGCCATCAATTGTATTTTGTATTCCTTGTTAACCCTATTCACTGCCATACCATTGGATTGTTCATAGCACTCTACATTGTTCAGGTGCCGATATGCCTCTTTTTTATATTCAGTTTTATCCCAGAGTACCAAATTTCCCCTCTTGTCAGAGTTCTTTACTACCACAGAGTTGTTATTCTTTAATTTTTCCATTAATTGAAAATACTGTTTGGATTTCGAGTCTTTATGGTTTTGTTCTGCCCTTATTGTCTTGATATGCAATTTCTTCCGTGACGCGATCATGAAAAATGTCTAAAGCGTCACGTGGCATTATCGGGACAAAAGTGGATGGTGCCTTGAACGGGCTCCTGCCAGCAGCGGAAATTAGTATTCCTTCCACATCGGCTATTTGTTGGGTGCTAGTTGTTCCTTGTGAATTTTCAATGGGATCTCTGCCCAGGGAGAACAAAGTTTTTAAAAGGGGAATTTGTTTGGCATTCAGTCTAGTGGGAGCAGGGACATCAGCAGAGTTAGCCGTTGATGTTGTTTGGTTTTTGATTTTATAGAATTTAGCTAGGTTAAGCTTACGTATAAATTTGTATTTGTAAATTTGAATGAATTCCCCAACTTACAACTCCCCACGGGGTGTAGTTGCACAGTGGTGAAGGAAGGGGCGGGGCCTGAGGTGACGTGTGCAAACACGCCCTGTGACCCGTTTTAAGTTGGAGCTTCATTTATTTTTTGTGACCGTATCCGCGGATCCTCCGTGCATCCCCCAATTTTTATTTAAAAAATAACTTTTTGGGGGGGCCTTGGGGGTCCTTGTGGGGCCTTGTGGGACCCCCTGAGTAGGCCTAGGGGGTCAGGGTGTTTCTACCCTGCCCCCTTTACGTGTTTTGCACATTTGTTTTTCTCTTTTCTTGTGCCTAAGTTCTACCGAGGCACAAGATGGCTGCCAACACTTCCTGGTTTGGAGTGTTGACAGCCAATTAACATGCAGTTCATGATCGGGAAGGTGCGCGGATTCTCCGTGCCTCTAGATATCAATATCTTTTTAATTTTGATTTTCTCAGCAACTACTGAATGGATTCACACCATTTAACAAAAAGGGATCTTTCTGAACCATATAAAAGGTAATCTTTGGTTCAGACTTGTGCCTTTTGCTTATTTGGTGTAAATCCGTTTATTAGTTCCTGAGAAAATGACAGTTAAAAGTACATATATATCTATGGGCGTGGTGGATTAGCGTATCCCTTCGCGTACCCAACCTACGCACACCCTGCCATGCACGAGCTGTATGCTAATTGGCTCTCAACAGTCAAAATCAGGAAGTGCTGCAAACACCAAAAAACGTGAAAAGGGGGCAGGGTAGACACACCCTGACCGCCTAGGACTGGGGACCCCCAGGAACCCCAAAAAATGTTTCTTTGTTTTTAAATCGTGGGAAGCACATAGGATCCGCGCATCCTAGTGATATAAAAAAAAAGAAACGCGGTCTCCTGCGGTAAATATGGTAATTTGTCCCCGGGGGTGCCAAATCCCGGGGCCATTAATAAAATAATAGTGTGGGGCGGTCCCAATCCCCCTACACTGCCCAGGGGACTGCCACCCCCCGGGGCTCTTACTTAACATATGCAGGGGCTCACAGGGCCCCCTGTAGCCCCAGGGACCACCACCCCCCCTGAGGACCGCCACCCCCGGGGCTTGTGTAAAATGGGTGGGGGGCTCTCAGGCCCCCCCAGCCCTGGGGACTGCCATCCCCTGGGGCTTCAAAACATTAATTGAGGGGGCTCTGAGGCCCCCCAGCCCTGGGGACTGCCAGCGTCCGGGGCATCTTGAAAGTGTAGGAGGGGCGTGGCCCCCCTCTTGTAGCCCAAGATGGCCTTGGGGACCGCCACCCACCAGGGCCGGCTACTGCAGTGTCCCGGTGTACCCACCCCCGGGACACTGCTGTTTGCAATGACAGGGCAGGAGCCTCGCGGCTCCCACCCTGTCATTGCAAACTGCTTTCCTATTTGGAAGAGAGAGCAGGAAACCTGTTCTCTCTTCCAAATAGGAAAGCAGATTGCTTTTTCACAGGGGGAGCAGCATGTTGTCTGCTACACTTGTGGAAAAGCAATGCTGGCTCTTGCAGGACGCGGGGAGCTGGCTGGGACCGTTGGGGCATTGGGGCTCCCCCCACGGTCCCCAACATTTTATATAAGCCCCGGGGATGGGGTCCCCGGGGATAATAAAAATTAGTGATAAGGACTATTTTTTTTTACGGTAAAATTAGGAGTCGCGCACCCAAGGCGGCTCTCAGTGCGGCCCCTGGTATGCACGCGTTGGATGCACAGCTTCTAACCCGTAGGGTGTGCGACTCTAGCGCATGTGGTGCAGGACTTGTACAAGTTGGCTGCACAGCTTTGGTGCGTTGGGTGCGCAATTCCAAGCCAAAGAACAAATAATATTTTTCAGATATACATCAAGCTTATGTGTTTAGTTCTTAGGTGGCTCTAAAAAGAGCCCTGTGTTTATTGAGAGATTTTAGTACCTACAAGTAAGTACCGATACAGAGTCTAAAGTTCAAGAGGAAGACTCTGTTCCCCTCATCTGTAAAATGTACACCATCTCTCCTATAGATGCCATGCATACTGAAACACAGATTGTTGTGGTAAATGGACCCCATTCTATAGTCTTTGAGAAAAACAGAAACAAATGTATTCACAAGTTTCCTAGCTTTCTGAATCTGTGGACAAAATTGATTGGACCAGTTCCATTTCTGCCTTTGGCATATGTTAGAATAGACAAAGGCAGTTTGGGGGAAAAGTGACATCAATTTTTCAAAGGTGTCCTTCATAAGCATTTCCAGATCTACCCCAAATTGCCTAGGTCATTACCACCACAGTGCAAAATTATGAGGTCAGATTGTTGGAGACGCAAAAAGGATTTAACCAATGGCATTAATTGGTTCACTTTAACCCTCTCTGTACAATCCATTTAATGTCTACATTTGGTAAACCTAGGTCTTTGTGAATTCCTTTGTTTTCTGCGTACCTTTGGCTCCAGAAAATATAGTTGTGTCCCACAATCAACAGTCTAGGCATCTTGAAGGGAGGTCTGGATGCACTCAGATTGTCTCTGTAAATGAAATTGCATTTTGAAAACTAAGATTTTTCTAAAATGGTGGATATGATGCAGTTCTGAAAAAAGATAAGAAATGATTTGTAGTTTGACAACATTCTACACTGAAAACTAGGGTGCATGTTTCTGTTTTTTAAAAGCATGATTCTTATTGGTTAACAAAGACTGATTGAAAGGAGCATTACATAGGATAAGCTGATATGTTGAAAAGTCAAGCACACTTGCTGTTTTGAATAGCATCATTGTGTGATGAACATTTGACCTGTGTGTTCAGTTAAATGTTCCATTAACTTTTTCTATGGTAACATGCAGAAAGCAGATTAGGGGTTGGGTTGAAATGTAAGTCATTTGGAAAGGATTGAAATGTGTAACCAATAGAAATGTGTGTTTGCTTTTGAATTAATGTGGGAAGCAGTGAGATTTGATGTGAAGGTGTATATGTGTTCAAATGAGAGAGAAACTGTGTCATTCTTTGGTTCTAATGAGAGGTGTAGAAAAATGAGATTCTGTATAAGAAAATCTGCTGTTTGACTGACATACTTCTTATTCTACAAAACAATTGGAAAGGTGAGTTATTAATTTATAAGGGGATGTATGTGGTTTATTTTGATTTTATTCAGACTAATGTGTTTCTTTTGCTAAAGTGCAGGAAATATTTTTTCTCTCTAAAATTTTATTGTGAGTGTGTGTGCATGTAGAAACCATTCTTAGATAAGTATTTATGTATTTTATGTGTTTGCAAACAGATAACTATGATGTTCACACGTTTTGGTCGAATTAGAAACCAGTTATTTTTTATGTATTTGCAAAATGACTCAAGTTTCTACATCAAAATGCAGTACTCCTTCTAGACTACGAAATGTGTTTTGGTAAAATGCAATGCATAGCGTTGTTTGTCTACAATCACACAGTGAGTCTTGTGTGCATTTAGGAAACCTTCTGATAGAAGCACTCTATACTAATGTGTAGTAGAAAATGTTGTGCAATCTGTAGAGTCACATAAAGTCCTAAAGTCTTGTAGACTAGTAAATGTGTTTTGGTAAAATGCAAGGGATAGAGTTGCTGGTGTATAATCATACAGTGAGTCTGTGTGCATTTAGGAATCACTCTGAGAGAAGCATTGTGGTGCTTCATGTGTTTCCTGACATGTAAAAACATATTGTGTTCTCACATTTTGGTAGAATTAGAAAATAGTCATTGGTTATGTGTTTCCAAATGAGTTTAGCTTTAATAGTAAAATGCAGTTCTGAAATATATGGAATGGATGCTTGATGTGTTTGCAGACAGATAGGTACATGTACTCTTGCAGTGACACTACCCCCAGTACGATTCCCTACATTACACAAACACCACTGTACTACTGTGAACCCTTAATCTACCTCCAGCACGACTACCTACGCTACCCATTCACCACTTTACTACCCTAAATCCTAAAACACTACCCCAGCACGACCCCCTACACTGCTCAAACAACATTGCATTACCCTAACCCCTAAATCTACCCCAGTACGACCACCTACACTACCCAATCACCAGTGCAGTACCCTAAACTCTAAAACACTACCCCAGCACGACCCCCTACACTACTCAAACACCATTACACTACCCTAAACCTTAAATCTACCCCAGCACGACCTCCTACACTACCCAAACACCACTGTACTTTCCTAGAACACTAGCCCAGCATGACCCCTTACACTATACAAACACCACTGCACTGCCTTAAACCCAAAAACACTATCCCTAGCATGACCCTGTACACTACATAAACAAGACTGCACTATGCTAGAACACTACCCCAGCATTACCGCCTACAGTACCCAAACACCACTGTACTACCCTACTACTCCATTTATAAGAAATACTGGTATTTGCCTAGAATCACACTGTAAGTCAGTGTCCATTTGGGAAAATTGAAAGAGAAGGATTTGGTTGGTTGATGTGTTTGCACACATATAAGTACATGTATTCTTGCAGTGAGACTACCCTTAACACAATCCCCTACACTACCGAAACACTACTGCACTACTATAAAACACTGTGACAGCACGACCCCTACACTACACAAACACCACTGTATTACCCTAAACCCTAAAACACTACCACAGCACGACCCCCTACGCTACCCAAATATAATTGCACTTCCCTAAACTTTAAACCTACCCCAGCACGACCCCTTACACTATTGAAACACCACTGTTCTACCCTAATAGAGTAATTCAGCATGATCTCCTACACGACATAAAGGCCACTGGACAACCCTAAACCCTAAATCTACATCCAGCACGACCCCCTACACTACCCATTCACCACTGTACTAACCTAACGCTAAAACACTACCCCAGCACAACTCCCTACACTACTCAAACACCAATGCACGCAACCTGGGCTTCATCCTGGACTCCTCCCTCTCCATGACCAGGCAAGTCAACAACGTCTCCTCGGCATGCTTCAACATCCTACGCATGCTACGGAAGATCTTCTGGTGGATCCCCACCGAGACCAGGAAGACCGTCACCCAGGCCCTCGTCACCAGCCGACTGGACTACGGCAACGCCCTCTACGCCGGGACCACCGCCAAGCTCCAGAAGAGACTCCAGCGGATCCAGAACGCCTCAGCCAGACTCATCCTCGACATCCCACGAACCAGCCACATCTCCGGACATCTGCGAGACCTTCACTGGCTCCCCGTCAACAAAAGAATCACCTTCCGCCTCCTCACCCACGCACACAAAGCCCTACACGACCAAGGCCCGAGCTACCTCAACAGCCGAGTCAACTTCTACGCTCCCAAACGCCACCTCCGATCAGCCAACCACGCCCTCGCCGCCGTCCCCCGCATCCGAAGAGCGACTACAGGAGGAAGGTCCTTCTCCCACCTGGCCGCCAAGACCTGGAACTCCCTCCCGACCGACCTGCGCCTGACCCAGGACCACCTCTCCTTCAGGAAGAAGCTGAAGACCTGGCTGTTCGAGCAGTAGCGGCTCCCCCCCCCCCAGCGCCTTGAGACCCCACGGGTATGTAGCGCGCTTTATAAGTGTCACTGATTGATTGATTGATTGATTGCAGTACTCTAACCCTTAAATCTACTCTAGCACAACCTCCTACACTACACAAACATCACTGCACTACCCTAAACTCTAAATATACCCACAGCACGACGCCCTACACTACCCATTCACCACTGCACTACCCTAAACTCTAAAACACTATTCCTGCACGACCCACTACACTACGCAAACACCACTGTGCTACCCTACTACTCTATTTATAAAAAATATTGTTATTTGTCTAGAATCACACTGTGAGTAGTGTCCATTTGGGAAAATTGAGATAGCATGATTTGGTTGATTGATGTGTTTGCAGACATATACGTACATGTACTGTTGCATTGAGCCAGGTTTCGGGCATGCAGTGCTAGAAACTCCTATGCACTATGTAAGTAGTGGTCTAAGCATCTTCACACTTCTATTTCAGGCCTACATTTCCCCAGTCAGTATCTATACACTCCATTTATAAGAAACACTGTTATTTGTCAGTGTCCATTTGGGAAAATTGAGAGAGATTGAATTGGTTGTTTGATGTGTTTGCAGTCATATAAGTACATCTACTTTTGCAGCAAGCCAGGCTTTAGGGCAGACAGTTCTTGAAAGTATTATGCACAATGCAAGTAGTAGTGTAATCACCAATACACTTGTGTTTCAGGCCTAAATTTCCCCAGTCAGTATCTGTATACTCTTGATTTATAAGAAATGCTGTCATTTGTGTAGAATCATTCTGTGAGTCAGAGTCCTTTTGGGCAAATTGAGAGATAATTATTTGGTAGGTTGATGTGTTTGCAGACATATATAGACATGTACTCTTGCAGTGACACTGCCCCCAGCACTATTCCTTACACTTCACAAACACCACCGCACTACCCTAAACCCTTAATCTACCTCCAGCACAACCACGTACACTACCCTTCTACCACTGCACTATCCTAAACCGTCAAACACTACCCCAGCATGACCCCCTGCACAACTAAACAAGATTGCACTGCCCTAAACCCTAAAACACTATCCCTAGCATGACCCCGTATACTACATAAACACCACTGCACTACCCTATAACACTACCCCAGCATGACTCCATACACTACCCAAACATCATTGCACTACCCTAAACCTTACATCTACCACAGCACTACCTCATACTCTACCCAAACTCCATTGTACTACCTTAGAACACTATCCCAGCATGACCTCCTACACTACCTAAACACCATTGCACTACACTAAACCTTAAACCTACCCTAGCACGACCCCTTACACTACCCAAACAACACTGTACTACCCTACTACTCCATTTATAAGAAATATTCTTATCCATCTAGAATCACACTGTGAGTCAGTGTCCATTTGGGAAAATTGAGAGAGAATGATTTAGTTGGTTGATGTGTTTACAGACATATACGTACATGTACTGTTGCAGTGAGCAAGGCTTTAGGGCAGGCAGTGCTTGAAACTCCTACGCACTATGCAAGTAGTAGTGTAATCACCTTTACACTTCTGTTTCAGGCCTACATTTCCGCAGTCAGTATCTATACACAACATGTATAAGAAATACTGTTATTTGTCTAGAATCACACTGTGAGTCAGTGTCCATTTGGGAATATTGAGAGAGAATGATTTGGTTGGTTGATGTGTTTGCAGACATATAAGTACATGTACTCTTGCAGGGACACTACCTCTAGCACGACCCCCTTACACTACCCAAACACTACTGCACTACTATAAAACACTATAACAGCACGACCCCCTACACTACTCAAACACCGTTACACCTAAACATTAAATCTTCCCCAGCATGACTTCCTACACTACCCAAACACCACTGTAATACCCTAGAACACTACCCCAGCACGACTCCCTACACTAGACAAACAACACTACACTACTCTAAATTCGAAAACTATACTGTTGCAAAACCATAGTGACTGTTTATGTACCATGTAGTAATCTATTTACTAAAGTAAAAGTGAATCAATTATGAATTCAGACAGTGTCTTTCCTTATAGTATTGTGATCATTTACTAAATATGCATGTACTCATAGAGTGCTTCAGGTTTTTAGTGGTATGGAGTGCTTCAAACTGCTATGCACTATGTATGTAGTGCTCTTACCACCTTCACAGTTGTGCTTCAGGCTTACAATTTTGTTGTCAGAATTTATATGAAATGTGTTTGTATAGTAATAAAAATGTGTAATTTTTTTAGGTTATTAATACATTCTTATTTATGTTTATTATTTACAGATAGTGTTTATCATCATTAAAATAAAGTTATCATGCCGGAGAAAAAAAGAAGAAGAAAGGGTCAGAAAAAGGATACTTACTTGAAAAAAACTCAATCACAAGTATTGGAAGACCAACATAATATGGCTAAAAAGAGAAACATTTCTGGTAAGACCAAAAAGCAAAAAAAAATATTCCTAGATTCAGAAAAAAAATGCAAATGTGCAAAGCAATGAAAATGTTCCAAGCACATAAAAAGTGCAAAGAATAGGAAAGGAAAAAAAGGCAATGTAAAAACAAAGGATAAAGCTTATAGAAAAAGTAGACAAAATTCAATATAAAGAAATGCGGCAAAAAATATTTCACAGCAGAGTAGTCCATAATTTATTGAAACATACAAAGAAATATGAAAAGAGAACACTATTTTATAAAAAGAAGAAGCATATCGAATCCATTGTTGAAAAGGCTTTTGAAGTAAAGAGGAAACTCTTTATTTTAGTATTAAAGAGAATTCGATCACTAGATAAACCAATCCATTTAATGAAGGCCAAAAGTAAGAGGAAAAAGTAATTAATAAAAGTAATATTTGTGATTTTTTTTAGGCGAATGGAAACACACTTCAAGTTCTGAGCCTTTTTTAATGAAGAGAGTTCATTACAGAGCAATGATTTGTTGCATGCAGTCGATACCAGTGGTCGAGCTTGTGAGGTTAAAAATGATTGTCCAATTGAGAAAGAGCAAATGGTTCCTAGAAATGCTGAAAAAGTGATAGCTGATGAAGTTCTAGGCAGACGTCTTAAAGCCCCAGTGTACACTTGGGATTGTAGTAGTATTTATAGTGTACGACAAGAAACAATTGATAAATTATGCAGTTTCTTACAAGCATATTGTAAAAAAATGTTAAACAGAAGATGAAGGTGTTTCAAGGACTAGACCCTTGCAGAGTGAGAAAACATACTGGTTTGCATGGTCATTCTCTGGCTTGTCTTTCTAGGAAAGTATGTCAAAGTGTTTTTCACCATTTCAGGATGTTGGCAGTACATCATACTCAAATGCGGAAGTTAGTGGGAAGATTGTATTATGCAAAAAGTCCAGCAATAAAGTTAAATGAGTTGAACAGTGCTCTTTTGCGTGGGTCAGTATCAGATGTGAAAAAGGTTTGCGATGATATTGAGTTTTGATGCTGTGGTCCTGAACAAGAGAGCGAAGAAACTCAGATATTAATAGAAGAAAATTTTGTAGAGAATGTTGAACATAGTTGTACAAAAAATATTGAAAATTAAATTACAAAGTTTAAGGTGATTTCGGGTGAAAGGCCACATTTTTCTTGTATTTGTTGTCACCGAACTCACTGCAAAAATCAGATTAGGAGTGTTGATCTGTATTTAAAAAGTGAAAAAGAAAATAATGATACATGGAAAGAATTTGCAACTTATTTGTTGGTAGACAATTGTTTTGAATTGGGTTCTGATCAGCGTATTTGTAAATATTCTTATAACAAATAAGAAGAGAATAAAATGCCCGCTAGAGCTGTTCATAATAATCTAGAGTTGGTTGCTGTTCCTCCAGAACTGATAGATTTAAACACCTATGACTCTATTCTCATTCAATGCGTGCACCCGTTTCAAGCTATTGTTCGTATGGAGCCTAAAACAGGTAAATTGCCTCCTTCAGATTTACAAACAGGATTAAAAGGAAGAATTGTGTATTTACCATTAGATTTAAAGAAAGATATTGAAACTATTGTTGTAGAGAGTGTAGAAAGTGAACCACTAGTTATTCTTGTTAATGGTGTGCCAACTAAGAATAAGAAAATCTGGCAGGAGTTAGTGGATGTTAGGAAAGTGCAAAAGGCAACATTGTGTTTGATAAAAAAAACAATACATACTATAAGAATGTTTATATAGGAGAAGAAGAAATAGTTTTAGCAGAAGATATTGAAACGTCAAGTGGACAAATTGAAAAAGTGTATATGTTAAGATGTGAAGAAATCTATGAACATTACAGTGTGCATCCACTTCATTCAAAAGAAGTGATGGGGAACACTATTGATTTGTTCCAAATGAAAAAAGCAAAAGGAACTCCCATGAGTGCATGGGAAGAGACCTTGGAAGCTTGTTGTTTTCCACAGTTTTTCCCAACTGGAAAAGGAGGACGATATGATGAACGTCTTGTGCAGATTCCTGCATCTGAATATCGGACACCAAGATTATATGCAGAAGATCCAAGATTTCGACAATGTATCCCTTATATATTTCATCTTTTGTTTGAAAGTGACTTGTCTGGACTTTCGTGTGTCGTCCATCATATTCTAAAAATTGGAATACATCTGCAAAATGTATCTGCAAAATGTATCTGCAAAAGATTTTATGGATAAAGTGCACCAGAGAGATGATCATATAGAATCTCAGCTCATTAATTTGATGGCCAGTCAGCATGGGACTAATGAATATTGGTACCGTCGTCATGGAGAACTGAAATGTATGCTACGGAACTGAGTACGCTTGGGATGATTTACTAGAATTTCTTCGAGAGGCAAATTCTAATATAAAAAATATTGAATACAAGACACCTGGAGAATTGTGCTCTTTGGATCCTGTTAATGTACGCAGGTATTTCAATCATAGATTTGAGGCTATAATGTCTTTTATCTGCAATAAAAACATCCTCCTCTTGGAGAAGTTGTGGATTTTCTTGGGAGAAAGGAGTATCAAGCTGCTCCTCATATACATAGGCTGTTATGGATTAAGGACGCTCCCAAATTTGGAACAGATGCGGATGAGACTGTTTTGAGTTTTATTGAACAATATGCAACATGTGCTGTACCCAAAAGCACAGAAGAAAACAACTTAAGAGCACAAGTGTTACGATTCCAAAGCCACTGACTTGGAAAATACTGTAGACAAAAGTACAAATCTATGGATAATTTCTACACCAAATGTCGTTTTGGATTTCCACATACTGTAATATCCAAAGGAAGAGTGAACAGTTTTATGTCATCTTTGCGACATACTAACACAAGAGAGTCCTCAAAAAATACCTACAACTTAAGAAGAAATGAAGAGTCAAAATACATAAATGACTACAACCCAGTTATTTTGTCTGTGTGGACTGCTAACACAGATTTTCAATATGTTGCGGACAATTCCATTGCTGTTTCTCGATATGTAACGTCCTATATTACAAAATCAGAACAGATGGAATTGAAAGAATGTCGATAGAGATTTCTCAAAAGAAGAATCTAAGAAAGAAATTATACAGTTTCAGTTTGAAGATGTTATCGCATTGAGAAATTGCAGCATATGAATGCTCAGATCGGTTATCATCTGCAAGTCTATACTCTAAATCTACAAGAATCATTTATGTGAGTCTAGGTCTTGCAGCATGAAGTCTGTACAAGAAATTGAATATTCACAGCAAAAGATCCAGAAAGTACAGATATTTTGAAAACTAATATGTTAGATACATATTACCCAAACAGAAGTCACCATCTTGAGAACATGTGTCTCTATGACGTGCTGCAAAACTACACTTTTAAACGGAATACTACAGATGATGGAAAATATGGAGTCATTGGTTCCGAAGGATGTTTGGTGAAACAAGCGAAAGGAAATTTGATTAATCACAGGAAGCTGAGTTTGCAATACTGCTGATAAAAGGGAATTTTAACATTGAGCCCTTTTACAACTATTCAAATAATGGCATTCAGAACTGAAATTACTTAGAGATTTTCAGAGCTATGAAGATTCCTTTAATGTTTGTAAAGATAGCATACAATGCAGTGCTTCTGCAAATTATGTTAAAATGTTGAACGATGAAATTGATCAAGAAGCTACAATTGCAGCTGAGATTGCTAGGGACAGTTCTCAAGACAGTCAAAGTTCTGCTGCGCTAAGTCAAGATCCGCTAGAACAACCAATTGTTGAAAATGAAGCAGCAATCGCCATGAATGGTGTGGAAACAGCAATGCATCAAGCTAAAGAAGATGTAACAAACTTAGCAAAGTTGGAAGAACAACTAAATGTTGAGCAAACACAAATATATGAGCAAATGACACAACAGATTGACCATGGATTACTTCATGAAAAGAAAGAGTGCTCATGCAAATCATTTGAACCTATCCGAATGTACGTGAGTGGAGAAGCTGGAACAGGAAAAAGTTTTTTAATTAAAGTAATTAGAAGTTATCTACAGCAAACAACTGAGTCACATTTGTCTTGTGTTATCACTGCTCCAACTGGTTGGCAGCACACAACATTAAAGGAATTACTTTACATCGTTTACTAATGCTACCAGTGGAGCATGAAAACAAATTGGAATACAACAAGCTATCTGAAGAAGCTTGTTGTAAAGTTTCAAGAGTCTTGAAGAAAATGAAACTTCTCATTAGTGATGAGGTGAGCATGGTATCAAAATTACTGCTTGCCTTTGTGCATTTAGGAATGCAGCAAATTCTTAAAACAGAGTACGACGTGTTATTTGGAGGAAAACATGTCATCGTTTTTGGAGATCTACTGCAACTGACTCCTGTAAAAGGACAACCAGTATTTCAAGCACTTGCACATGAAGACACCAGAAAGTCTCTGGGTAGTGTTGGAAATGTGAATATTAGGTCATATTTTGAATTCAAAGAACTCATTAGAAATATGCGACAGACAAATGATGTTGATTATGGAACTATTCTCCAAGATATAAGAATTCGACTACTGACTGAACATGGCTAAAACTGCTGGTTTAGAAAATAATCTATGTGCATGTAGAAACTATCGAACAATTTTAAGGCGTAATCTGGATGTAGAAAAAGGTTTAGTTAATGGAGCAATGGGCAAAGTTGTGGATTTTGTTAATTATCAAAATAAAGATGGCATTGAATTCCTAAAAAATGAGTTTGATCAGATTGAAGAAGTTAAACAAATTGGTTGTTGTTCAGTTTGTTTTTTGCTTGTTAAAGATGTATATGTCCGTAGAAAACAGTTTCCAGTTTCTCTGGCATATGCAGTGACTATTCATAAATATCAAGGTTTAAGTGTTGACAGTGCTTGGGTGAACATTGGAAATACTGTGTTTAAAGAGGGTATGGCATATGTTGCTTTGTTGCGAGTCAGAACATTATCTGGTTTGTTTTGGATTGATTTTGATTATACAAAGGTTACTGCAGATGCCAACTGTGTCAAAGAGTATAATAGGTTAAGAAGAACATATGCTCCGAATTTAGGTCAATATCCTGTATTTGAAAAGCGTGTGGTTGGTCAAAAAAGAAGGTATGAGAATATCTGTACTGAAGGTGTAGAAAGGGGAAAAAACAAGATAATGTTGTGATTGCAAGCAAAAAGAAAAAGGGCACTGTTGAAGAGATTGTTGGTTATCAGTTTGAAAATAGTTCTGGTGTCAACTGCTATGCTAATGTAGTGGTTAATGTTGGTTTTTTTTCTTGAAGGTTTGCAAAAGCAAATTATGGAGAATCAATCTGGTAAAAAGATTTTGTTCCTTGTTGCATTCTGTTTATGAAAAATTGAGTATATCTCAAAGAGGAGCCAAAAGGGAAGAAAAAGACCAGGGTCGCCCTCCACTCATAAGTCATCAAAAACCACAAAACCCTGTCTTATGGACGTAAAGTATGTCAGTATTCCTTGCAACAGGTAAGTATCAGATCAATAATTGCTATTGCACTCCCCTATCCACTATTGTTTTTTCGGGGGTGTATTACTGCAATACGTTAAATATCTTTAAAAAATCATAAAAAATATATTGGCTAACATCTCTTGACAGTCACAAAGAACAACACATGATGTCGGAAACATTAATCTACGCAGTGCATCCGTTCACAAAATGAAAGTGAAGATTTGCAAAAAAGTGTGGCGAACACAATGACACCTCACGGGAACACCACCCTCGGGGTAACTGGTAGGTACTCACCAGATTGGGCCCCTTTTCTCATCATTGGTCCTCATTCTGTTTGAAAAAAGAAACAAGAATGTGTCTAAACCAAAACAACAGAAATGTTAAAAGTGCGCAGTAGCAGAAACTTTCACTCTGCTTGTGACAAAAAGTGATTAAAATCAACAGGCACACCTCTTTTCAACTTTATTCCTAATTATCAGGTGTGATCTATTGAATTAAAAAGGCTGGTAGTTACTATCGCACAAATTACCTATCGCCAACATGTTTCCCTGCCTCAAAAGTTTCGGCAAATTCGTCAGGGCTACACACCTTGTCATCGCACCACTGTTGGACACTTCGTTCTATTTTGACCTCTAATAGCCCACTTCACTCGTACCAGCTGTAGAGGGTAATAACCATATCAAAGGACTCCTGAAGTGAGTTTTCCTTTTGTTAAATGTTTGCCCATGCGATTGTAATCATCAATCGTATGCGGGCTCGCGGAGTGCGTCTGTTGCAAGGAATACCAACATACTTTACGTCCATAAGACAGGGTTTTGTAGTATGAAAAATTGAGAACTGGTAAAAATAAAATACAAAGCGTTTCTGATGTTCGTAATCTTTTGGATGTATGTTCTGGTTCTACACAATTTACACAAAATATCCAACAAGGTGCTCAGGAATTTCTAATGTATATACTTACTGTATTGGAAAATGAAGGTGTAGACATAGAGAGTATTTTTTGCCTTTGTTATAAATGGGATCATTATTGTGAGAATTGTATGTATACATGTAGCACAAATGCAGACACTGAAAGATTTCTATATTTGACATTACCGGACTGTAAATCAGTGTCGTTCAATAAATTAGTTAGAGCTGCAAATCAAAACATGGAGTGCAGCCAATGCAAATCAGAAATGGACTTTTGTAGCGGTAGCAATAGTTTTCCACAATGGCCCTTCAACAACATCTGGACATTACAATGCCTATCTAAAAAGTGAGAAAGGCTGGAGTCTTTGTAATGATGCTGAGTTGGTTTTCAAACAACGTTTGCCTTCCGAATTACCAAATTCCTACCTAATATTTTTAAAGCCAAAGTTTTAGGAAGATAATTCAGCCTCTGAGGAATTTAATATTATGATTTAATAGGATTACCATTGGACAATTTACATAAAAATGACTGCAAAAATACAATTTGGCCTCAAGGAAAGGTATTTCTTTGATTTATGGACTTTTTGTTGCACATTGTCTCAGTGTATAATTTTAACTGACATTTACAGTGTTTATAAATTTAAGTTATAACATTTTCTTAGCAGTAATCATTTTATATATGTGTGATTTGTATTATCCAGCATTTTACTATAGATGGATTTTTATTTTTAAACAATCTAACTGTTTTTTTGTCCACTGTTATGTGATGAGTACGATCGAAATAACTATTTTTAACGAAATTCAATATATTCTGATAACAGCAAAAAGGAAAAGAAATTACTTTGTAAAATGTTGAAATTTTGTTATGCTGTTCAAAATATATTATTACATGTTATAACTATTTTTTTCTTTTCTTTTAAAGATCCTAATTTTAAAATATGGAATTTACCGCAATTTAGATTATAAAAAACAACTGAATAAAATGTGTAGTGTTTTTTAGATGTATTACTGTTAAGGTAAGTTTAAGTAAGTCTTAAAATGCACAATGGACTGTTTTTCCACACAGTTGAAAAAAAGGAAGATGGATGGACTAGATTTGTGCCAGAAAATTCCCATGCAGACAGGTATGAAAGAGCTTCAGAACACCTGTCTGCAATATACATGGTATAGTAGACAAAAGACACATATGGTGGTTTTGTAGGTCTTGGTAATTTTAGATTTTTTTTTAAGTCTTCATCTCACCATAGAGCATCTGCAAATATAAGCTAGAAACCAACCTTCAATCTTGAGCGTCCAGGGTTTCTGCTATTGCAATGGCTATGGGCCGACCAGGCAAGCTTCTTTGTACAAAGCCTGGTGTAAACATTGGACATAGATCTCAAATCCGCCTCATTTCTTTGCCCCAATCTAAAAGCTGTGCCCAGATGTTCTACTCGTCATTAAACGAATGGCCCAAGTCCAGCTGGGCCATAACAAAAGCAGCCCGTAACCAATTCTCATAGAGTGGGGGAGAAGAACCCTTCCATAGCCTACAGATCTATCTCCTGGAAATAAGAATCAGATACATTGGTAGACCTTTCTGTACTGCAGCCAATATAGACAGGGGATTGTTGTCAACTCTGAATATTGCCATTGGTAAATTCAGATTAAGATTAGCCTTAAAAATGGCACCAAGCGCACACTTTACATTGTGCCAGAACCCCTTCAGAACCCCACACGCATAGAATATATGCAAGTCCTCAGCCTGGATGGAATCACGTCTAGGGCATTTTGAGGCTGCAAGGGCAGCAAATTTAGCGATTTTCTTAGGAGTATATATAACCTGTTAATTACGTAAAAATGGTTCTTCTTTAAAGTTGCTGGTTTAACCATTTTATATAGCATCTGCAGCGAGGGTTCGAACAATTCTGGGGCTACGGTCTTCAGGACTGACATGTTCCAGACTATGCACTGTGAAGGGACCGCTATTTCATCCACTTCCAGCATCTTCCTGCACCAGAAACCAACCTCCTTTTTTATGAGGTGAGTATTCTGGCATTGAAGCTCAATTTCCCAATTTCCACCTACGTGTGATTTCTCGGCAGTATACCAGGAGACTAATTGTAGATATTTAAATCTTGAAAGGGAATCCCCTATTTTTAGCCTTAAAGGCCTCACATGGATGCATCCTATCGTTGGATACAATGTCAGACAAGAACCGAAGACCAGCTTTCTTAATGGGGAGTGCTAGCTATCCTTTAAACAATCGGGTAACCCCGGTGAATTCCAAATAGGGGCAAAATCAGAATAGTAACCTATGCCCCATATTTTCCTAAGCCTGTACCACAGGTTCAATGGAGCTATCCAAACCTCCAAACGGACCTTTTTAAAAAATCTGGGTGCACCAAAGTTATACAAAAACCCCTCTCTGCCTCCTTCAAAACCAACCATCTTGGTTAAAATCCACCCCCAGTTGCATCCCCCTGCCGTAGAAAGTAAAGCCCGAATATTTTTAAACTGAAAAGCATATGAATACCAAAGTATATCCAGAGGTGCCAGACCCCCTTCCTGGAGCTTACGTGTTAATTTTTTCCATGAGAGCCGAGCCGTTTTGTTAGACCAAATTAAACTTCCTATTTTACTATGAATTCTACTTATTTCTCTTTGTGGAAACTCAAGGGGAATGGTACTGAAAAGGTAAGTTAATTTTGGCAAGATAACCATTTTTACCAAATTTACCCTGCTGCATATTGTAAGAGGTGGATTGGCCCATCTTTAAAACAAACTAAGTTGTTCACGATCGTTATCCCTAAGTATCTAAATTCACTACTTATTGTACCAGTCCAATTATCGACATTCCACATCATTACATCTGTCTTGGAGGAGTTTGCAAGGTAGCCTGAATACAAGCTAAATTCCTCGAGAAGAGCCTCCAATCTTGGGAGGACCTCAGCAGGGTTATCAGTATTCAGCAGCAAGTCATCCACATATAGAGCCATCTTGCTGCTGTAAGAATGAACGCTAAATGGGACAATTGGTTCATCGAGTCTTATTGCTTGGGCTAGGGGGTTCTATATATAGATCAAAAAGTAGGGGCAAGATGGGTTAACCCTGCCTCGTTCCCCTTGCAATATTAAAACTCGATGTCACAATACCATTAAGCAAAATCCCGGCTGAGGCACCCTGATAGCAGTTAATTAGTGTCTGTAAAAAAAACTGGGCCTAGACTCAATACTCTCAGGACCTCCCACAGAAAGGCCCAACACACACAGTCGAATGCCTTCGCTGCGTCAAATGCTGCCACAGCGAGGGGCGTCGACCGTGCTACAGCGAGATCAATACTACCAATCAGCTGCAGGGTCTGTTCCTATATGTATCTACCTGGGATGAATCCCTTTTGGTCTGAATTTACCAGCTACGGGACTAACTTGACCAATCTCCCTGCGAGAATGGACATAAAGACCTTATAGTCTGCATTGAGCAGGGAGATTGGGCTATATGAGTCAGCCCTACGTGGATCTTTTACTGGCAATAAAATGAGGACTATTATGGCTTCCTTCCAGGATTTAGGCACCCTTTCCTCCGCAATGTACACACAATTAAATAGTTCACATAGTCTTGGAATCAGCTCTATCTGTAAGATTTTATACACTTCAACCGGTAAAGCGTCCGTCCCAGCAGCTTTAATGTTCTTAATCTTATTAATATGGGCCAAAACCTCGCTCTCTGTAATGCGGGAGTCCAAGGCGGCTTGGCTGCTTGCAGTAAGACCTGATAACTTTTTGAGTCTCAGCCAATCCTGAGTACTCTAAAGGCTGGGAGAAGCCTCTTCCCTATATAGATCCGAGAACATGGAAAGAAGACAGTTCTGCATGTCTTCATGCTTAAATGAAGTTCCTCCATTCTCAGCAACAATTAGCTTGTTTATATTGCTTTTAACGTGATT
This sequence comes from Lissotriton vulgaris, assembly GCF_964263255.1. Lineage (NCBI taxonomy): Eukaryota > Metazoa > Chordata > Amphibia > Caudata > Salamandridae > Lissotriton > Lissotriton vulgaris. The sequence continues at coordinate 38,623 of NW_028253986.1, forward strand.
TGCCCAGGCCTTCCAGGCCAAGAAGGCCCCCGCCTTTTTCCCGTATTCAAAATGCTGCATATTATGTGCTGACCACTGTGCTTTTATTTTTATTTCAGATTTCCCCCTATAGCCCTGATGGAGACGCTCAAGATCTTCGTAAATACGGGTCAATGATTCTTTAGATGTCTGGGGGGGTACTAAGCCTCATCTACTCCAAGTTCCCTATCTCATTCTCTAACTTCTGGAGTTCCAGAAACTCTTCCCTAATATTTTTAACAAATCAAACTGTGTATCTGCCCCCGAAGGAGTTCGGATGATGGGGAACATGGCGGCCGGGAGCTAAACGGCCCGGGACGTGCTCCCCTCTGATACGTACGTTTAGACCCTCGACGAGATCCTGCGCGTGACTTCTTTTTGTTGAATTTCAATGCTGCTAAAATAATAGTAAAACCTCCCCGAGTTTTATATTCCTAACTCTTTGCTGAAGGCGTCTCTTTCCTGGACTGTTTTTTTTTCTTCTGGGAGGCTCTCGTGGCTCTCGGGAGGTGCGCGGCTCTCGCGTCTCCTCTCCTTCGGTCTGGGCGGAGAGATAGTGGCGTTCTGCCGGCGCGCTCTCCTTGGAGCGGAGCGCTAATCTTCGGTGTTGGTTGGATCATGAACTGCGAACTGAGGGCTTGGAGACGCAAGAGACGCAAATGGTGCACGGTGCCCCGCTGTCAGGGCTTTCTCCGCCACGAGCTCTGTGTGTTGCTTGTGAGTTTAAGAGGCGAACTCTTAGCTTCCAGCTCCGGGCACTGTATAGAGTCAGCACCAGCAAATACGAGGGAGAAGGGGAAGGGGCGCAAATGGCTGGAGCCGAGAGTCTGCGAGAGTGGCCATAAGATGGGAGGAGACCACTGTCATCTTGGGATTTTTCCCAGGACCGAGCTGGTTTCAGGCAATATTTAGTTGAACCTTTTGAACCTCAGGTTTAGGCTCAGGTCCAGAGACTCTGCCAGGTGGAACTCGGTCCCCTAGGTTTATCGGGACAGTTAAACTTTCTGCGGGGTGTGTTTGGCAGTGTTTTTGGCAGTTTAATCTGTGCCCCTGCTGCTCAATTGTGCACAGGGGAATTAAAGGAGCCATGGGTTCTGACTAGTGGGGAGGGCTCAAAGCTGCATGGAAAACAACATTTGCAGCTAACAGTGCAATCCCACCTCCCAGGCACAGCGTACCCTCAAAGCAACTGTGTGTAGATATACCCTTCGGAACCGGGCGGCCAACTTCGAAGGAGAGGCTGATAATATCTCACGGATTTCACCTCCGAGAGGTGAGATTAAGGCAACGTTAGGGCAAGGGTGCAACTGAGTCCACACCTGCAGGGGGTAAAGGGAAGGAAAGGGCTAAGAAAATGTCAACCTCAAAAGTAAGAGTTAACCCTTCCCTGAAGTCCTTCTACAAAGTAATATCTGCTTCTTCAGATAAGGTCCCATATATTAAAACCAGTATGTCTGTTCAGAATGTACAGACCCTTCAATCGCAAACCTCGGGGTGCCAAGAGAGTAGTCATCCTCCCCTCTCCCGGAAATCTCACTAGTAGAGCCTGGACCATCAGGGGGCGACACTTCAGTAGAGCAGCCAGCTCTTATTCATCCTGCCATTAAAATATCCAATAAGTATGAGGTCCTGGATGACCAGTCTTACTTAGGCGACGGGTTCGATCCTTTGCGAGATACATCTCTGGCTGCTTTTGCTGAAGTTCTCACTCCATCACCCCCTCTGGCATTCCGTCCCAGGTGACCCCTTTAGAGCCATCACAAAAAGATGTGCCCCTTATGAAGGGGGTCGGGTCCTTGGCTGATATACTGATGGCTCTGAGAGATGACATAGGGAAATGTTTTACCACCTCTGAAGCTAAACAAGCTGCTATCCACTCCTCTTGTGAAGTTCTTGCACAAAAAGTGGAAGAAGTAACTCGGAGAACTGATGTCTTGGAACTCAAAATTCCAAAAATTAAGGAAGCCTTGCACAGCTTGTCAGTTTAGGTGGATAAGTTAGCTATACAGAACAGGGAGTTGAAGGACGATATTGATCATCTTGAAAATCATGCCCAGAAAAACAACTTAAGACTATTGAATGTTACTGAGGACTAGGAGGGGGGTACTTAAAAAATGTTGTGATCTCTCTCCTAAAGGATACAATTCTCCAGGAAGCACAAGAAATCGATCTGGTGCTCGATATTCAGAGAGTTCACCGGGATACAGACAAAAGAAACCCTACTAAAGCTAATCCAAGAAAGATCTTAGTAAACTTTCTAACATATTCGCTAAAAGAAAAAATCCTCTCCTCTCCGTTGAAAGTGGGCAAGATAAAATGTAACTCTTTTTCTAGTCCATTCTCCTTTTCCATAAGGTCCGACATATCACATATTACTGCCACAGACAAGTGGGAAATGGGCAAAAGAATGACGGTTTTGACATCACTTGGGGCCAAGGCCCAAATGAGGTTCCCAGCATCTCTCAGCGTCATGTGGAATAACCACATGTATAACATGAGGCAGATTGCAGAAGTGGATACTCTTATCGATAACATCGGAGGTGGGAGTGAGGTATAGCTTGGGGAGGTGAAATGTGGGGAGTTCTACTTAATTTCTAATCTACTGTTCTTTTTTCTTGTAAAATTATGATTTTTCATGATGATTTCTCGCAGGTTTCTCTAGAGAGGGCGAGTATGGTTAATGCATTAATGTTTCGGATCGATTCAGGGGGGGTCCCGCACATAGGGCTATGCCCGGAGAACCAGGGGGTTTTCCCAGGGTTGTAATGGGGTTGCACTGGGGGTGGGGGGTACGGGGTAGTTGTGGGAGGGGAAGCACGGGTGGGAGAGCATTGGGAAAAAAATCATAAAAAATATCCTCAAACAGATTTGTTTTAGAAATCATACCTTTTATATCTTATGGTACATCAAACCCCAGAATAGACTGTTTTTACAGAATCAATGAGTAACCTAATTAAATATATATCCTGGAACGTTAACGGGGTCAGGTGTCCACTCAGAAAAAGACTAGTTCTTAAACATCTTGAACAATCTGCTGCACAGATCTGCCTTCTCCAGGAGACTCATCTGAGCATTTCGGAGTGTAAGAATGTCTTTGCTGAATATCGGTGGATAGAGCTCTTTGGTTCTTGAGAACAGGTTGTTCATAATAGAGGGGTGGCAATTTTAATCAGGCTCACGGCAAGAGGTATTATTAAATCTGTGGCTTCGGATCATTTGGGGAGATGGATTATAGCCTAGATCGAAATAGGCGGGGTTGAACTATTGTATCATTTTACGGTCCAAATGTTGACAACCCATCATACATCCATAATATAAAGGCAAAGTTAATGGGGAGGATTACTCCATTTATTATTGGTAGAGACTTCAATGTTCTTCTTAATCCCTTACAAGATAGGTCTAATCTCAGCAAACAAGTCGGTGGCCCACGTGTTCACCGTGCCATGATCAACGTGATGCATGATCTCAGGCTTTCTGACGTTTGGAGGGCCAAGAAGGGAGCAAATACAGGCTTTACCTTCTTCAGTAAAGAATATGGTAATTCCTCAAGAATTGACTACTGTCTAGTAGATAGATCAAGGTTAGAAAGGATCGGGACATTATTATTTTACCAAGTATTCACTCTAATCATGCTCCTTCTCTTTCTCTTACTTGAGTATCAGACAAAGTCCTAGGCATAGAGGACTCTGAAGAGGGCATGCCTCTCAGATCCTGACTTAATTAGCACAATTAAAACATCTACTACAGACTTTTTTGTAAATAACATCGGCTCAACCCCCCCAGATTTTGTCTGGGATGCTTTCAAAGGTAATTTCAGAATTAAACGAAATGAAACTCTTTAACCTAAACCACATCACTGAGTGTTTATGCACATGTCATATTAGACCCCATCCATTCCCTACAGTAATATATAAAAATGTCCTATCATTTTCCTAAAACGTAAGTAGTTATAAATATATCTTGTTCTCTGTTATCAGTACAGAAATTTACTCATATAATAACAATTGGCCTAGCCATTAACTCTCTTATTTACAAGGTGAGGAAAAGGTATTCTGTATACCTTTTCTTAGCCATGTAAATATAATCTCATCATACACACCACTTTGCGTTGAAAAGGCGTTCTATAGGTTTTGCTGAGCATGTTTGCACAGAGCACTCATAGAATAAGAAGCATCTCCAGATTCATCCTAAATCATAAATCTGGAGATGTTTGTGAATGCTGCACCATCCTCCAATTGGTGTAGCAAAGTACAATGAGGAAAATTGTTTTCACTTCTCATTTTTTCGCTTTCAATATATGCTACAATGCACAACATATATTGTAGAAGAAAAATGCCTTTACTTTAACCAGAGTAGTTAGTCCTGAAAATAACTTTTTTTCTTTTTGTTATTTTGTATTTTTTTTTTTAACAATTTTGTATTTTTTCCTTTTTTTTTATAAGAGGGGGAAAACTGTGAACCGGAGAAACAGAACTAAAAACCGGGAGGAGAGAAAAAAAGAAAACTGTCTCAACACACCAGATCCACCGACTGCTCCGCATACGCAATGAGAGGATCAGTGATGTCATTTGAGATGTCATTAGTGATGTCATCAGTGATGTCACTGACCATGTCATGAATGATGTAATATGTGGCATCATCAGCAGTGGATTGCGGGCGCGCGACTCATACTACAACTAACTACAACAGGGGAATTTCAATGGTTTTGTATGAGTGTAATGTCTAGCTAACTGTAACACCCCTATAAACTATGTTGTTTTCAGTGAATATATATATATATTCACTGAAAAAACCATAGGTTATAGACCATATATAGTTAGGAATTTGCATTTACAAAACCTTATTTTACTCACACAAAACCATTGAAATTCCCATATATAGTTAGTTGCACTAACTATATATCGCGCACCCGCAATCCACTGCTGATCATGTCACATATTACATCATTCATGACATGGTCAGTGACATCACTGATGACATCACTGATGACATCTCAAATGACATCACTGATGACATCTCTGATGACAACATCCAGTGACTGTATGTTTCTGTAAAGTTAAAATATGTCTTACATATTGAAGAATGAGTGGATGTATAAGTGTCTGGATGAAGGATTTAGTAGGTGCATGACTGACTGTATGAGTGAGTGATTAAATGTGTCTCACTGAGTGCATGGGTTAGTGACTAAACTGTCTTAATTTGTGCATCATTATGTCTGTTGTTCTGTAAACTGCTGCATGTGTTGATCAGTAGCTATATGAGTAACTATATGGGTTATTGATTGGTTGCCCAAGTATTTGTATGGGAGACTGAGTGTGTGTGTGGGTGGCTGGGAGGTGTATGACTCTGTGCTTAGATGTGTGAGCAGTTGATTCACTAGATGTATGGGTTCAAAGGTGCATGTGGAAACAGCTGTATGGGCGGTTGACTGTGTGCATGAGTGTATTGGTGAGTGAATGGATATCTCAGTGCTACATGTCAAAGTAAGTACATATGTAAAACACAGTACATGTGAGAGTTGACATATATAAATAACTGTGCATAAGAGCCAGTGAATGTGTGAGTGGCTGTATGGATCATTGTGAACTTGTATCAGGGATTGTATAAGAGAGTAAATATGTGTTAGTATATGTTTGAATAAGTAAGGTGTGTATAACTGTATAGTTGAGGAAATGGAGGTGTGTTTGATTCTTTGCATGACTGACTAGGTGTGTGAGTAACTCCATGGATGAGTGACAGTCTGTGAGTGTCTGTTTACACTGAGTGTATCTAAGGTTATATTAGAGTCTGAAGAGGTTCATCGTATTATCACATGAATGATGTCATCAGTGATGTGATCAGTAATGTCAAATGAGATGTCATCAGTGATGTCATCGGTGATGTCATTTGAGATGTCATCAGTGATGTCATCAGTGATGTCATTTGAGATGTCATCAGTGATGTCATCAGTGATGTCATTTGAGATGACATCAGTGATGTCATCAGTGATGTCACTGACCATGTCAAGAATGATGTAATATGTGGCATGATCAGCAGTGGATTGCGAGTGCACGATATATAGTTAGTGCAACTAACTATATATGGGAATTTCAATGGTTTTGTGTGAGTAAAATAAGGTTTTGTAAATGCTAATTCCTAACTATATATGGTCTATAACCTATGGTTTTTTCAGTGAATTTTCAAGGTTTTTTAAATGCTAATTCCTAACTATATATGGTCTATAACCTATGGTTTTTTCAGTGAATTTCAATGGTTTTTTAATAGCAAATATCAAAAGCTGTAAAATGTATTCTTCTTTTAAATGACACTTTTTCCCCAAACTGCCTTAGTATATTCCAATATATGTCAAAGACAAAAATGTAAGTGGTCCAATCAATTTTTTCCACAATTTGAGGAAGCACAGAAACATGTGAATAAATCTGTTTCTGCTTACATGAGAGACTATGGAAAGGGTTTAATATACAACAATAACTTGCGTTCCAACATTCAACACATCTACAGAAGAGATGGTGTGCACTTCTCTGATGAAGGGAATAGAATATTCGTCCTTTATTTAAAAGTGTGCATTGGAACCTACTTGTAGGTACCTAAATTAGCCACAGATCACAATAGCTCTTTTCAGAGCTACCCTACCTCTGATCATTCAAAACGTTTATCTTTTTCTAATTTTTTTTCTTCACCAAAGTACGCTCCCCGGTATGCTTACCGGTGCGCGTACCGGGTGCTCCCCCCGCGAAATTTTGAAAAATATAATTTGTATATTTTTCCATACATCAGCATCCTAATCCCTCCTCAGAAAACCTAGAGGGTCACAAAGTGTCTACCGTGCCCCCTTCTACCCATTCCGTACATTGTTTGTCCTCCATCTTATGTATCAATTCTACCGATACACAAAATGGAGGGCTCCCGTAACGCTGCCGGTTCGCGTACCGGGGAGCGCACCGGTAAGCGCTCGATAAAAAAAGGTGGGAAAGTAATTTACAGAAAAACTACTACAGACACTTTCACCAAATTTGGAATAGTCCCTACTACATACCAGTCCCTACCATTTTCCCAAATTTGATGGAATTCCATAGAGCCATTCAAGTTGTAGCCCTGTCTAAATAACCTGAGGTAAATTATATGGCAAAAACACATTAGAAAGAGTTGACATTTTCAACCAATGATAACATTACTTTCAAGTTGTATTTTTATGTGCTGACATTTGATTGGTTTGGTACATGAATATATATGAAAAATAAGAGGGAAAGACAGCCATTTTGACTGGAACTCCCTGAGGCACATTTACAGAGCATTTCCTGAGAAACCTAAGACACTTTTCCAAAGGTAAGTTAATAGTTTTGAAGGAGAAATATGTTGTGCACCTAAAGTTATTTTTATAAAAATGTTTCCTGTTAGATATTTACTGTCCCTCAGTTATAGTTATAGATTGAGTAAGGCTTCTCTGATGTAGTCATAGATTGAGTTAGACTTGATCACATGCAGTACTTTATATTTCTACTTCCTGCCTTGTAGAATACACTGCCCAAACATAAATTCACTCTTAAAAACTCAGAACTATGTTGTACACGTTAAGTTAAAAATAAAAATGTTGAAGTTTCTTACTTAAACTCTATTTCTCTCTCTCTTTTTATTCTACCTTAACAGCAATTATGGATAAAGAAGCACAGGAACCCAAAGTACAACCTGAAATACAGGACAATAATGACGATTTTTTTAATGTGACTGTAGAAGAACAACTGTTGGAATTTATGGACAATTTTGATAAATTTTTTAAAATTAATATCAATAAAATATTATTTATAAATTAAAAATTGTTTAAGACATTATTCATTTTTTTCAAAATTTAAGATATAATAGTAGAGTAATTGTAAAAAAAAATCAGACTAATGTTAAAGAGTACAACATTTTTATATTACTATGTTCTCAGGGAGTGCTCAAAGGATCTGTTTCTACTTTCCCATGAATCTAGCAGAATAATTTACTTACTTGATGTGTTTTAAAAATGTGTTTTTTGACTTAAAATGGCTCAAAGGCTTTGTAAATATGCCCCATGCTGACTATGAATCTCTAGCAGTATATATCAAGAAACCTAAACGACTTCAATAAACGTTTTTAAACACATCAAGTAAGCAAATTATTCTCCCCCATTCATGGGGAAGTTACTTAAAATGCCCTAACACACATGAGGGCGTATTTACAAGGCCCTTGCACCCCTTTTGCATCACTTTTAACATGGGGAAAATAACTTGAAAGTGGCTCAAAGACCTTGTAAATATGCCCCATGCTGGCTATGAAACTCTAGCAGCACATATCAAGAAACCTAAATGACTTCAAGAAACGTTTTTATACACATCAAGTAAGCAAATTATTCTCCCTGAATCATGGGGCAAGTGAAATATTTGTTTAAAGAAGCAGACACCATTTTTTCCTTCTCTGGGGTAGGTCTGGAAATGCTTTTAAAGGACACCATTGAGCAATTGATGGCACTTTTTCCTCAAACTGCCTTGGTATATTCCAATATATGCCAAAGACAGAAATGGAAGTGGTCCAATCAATTTTGTCCACAAATTGAGAAAGCGAGGAAGCATGTAAATAAGTCTGTTTCTGCTTACATAATAAACCATGGAATGGGCTCCATCTACAACAATAACTTGCGTTACTACATGCAAGATATCTACAGAGGAGATGGTGTGCACTTCTCAGATGAGGGAAACAGAGTTTTCATACAAAATTTAAGACTGTGTATTGGTACCTACTTATAAGTACCTAGAACTTACACAGAACCCAAAAGCTCTTTTCAGAGCTACCTTAACTATAATTACTCTTTTAAAATTTCGAGTGTACCTTTTTTCACTAATTTTCACTTATATTCGCGTCCCGGTTCGCTACCCGGTTCGCGTACCGGCAGCTAACCGCGCGGAAAAATCAAATTTTTTTTTTCTTCTTACGACATATATGAGCCTCCTCAGCTACCCTCAGAAAACATAGGGGGTCAAGATACTTCTCCCATGCCCTCTTACACCCATTTCCCACATTGTTATTCCTCCATCTTGTGATAAAATTTGTCCAAAACACAAAATGGCGAACTCCTGTTACGCTACCGGTAAGCTACCCGGTTCGCGTACCGGGACGCGCCTCAACTACGAAAAATCGCAAACATTTTTATTTTTTATTTCTTGCCCCACGGGGCACTTTAATATCCCCCTCATCAATCATAGGGGGTCAGGAGGGGTCTACCTCGCCCCCTTTCCTTCTTTTCCCCCTTCGTTTTTCACCACATCTTGTCTCTCAATCCTACCGAGAGACAAGATGGCGGCCGGCCCGAACTGTTTAGAATGTTGACAGACAATGGAGAGCCAATCAGCTTCGCTTCGCGAAGTTCCGTTACGCGTCAGGTACGCAAACCGGAGCGCTAACCGGAGCGCTGTTACAGATATATCTGTTTTTTAAAACATTAATTTCTCAAAATCCACTGGAGCACATATATTGAGACATAGCAAAGGCACGTCGGGCAAACCATATCTACAATTCTGCCAAATTTTGTGTAAATCCATTCAGCCGTTCGAGCTAAAAGTGATTCCAACCGCCCTATGGAAAAATGAATGGGAAAAACATGTTTTGGCACCCCCTTTTTTCTCGGCCCCCCCTTGATGAACCCCCCCCAAATTTTCAGGGGCTGCTCATGAACAAAATGCGCCATTTCCCTGAAAATTTCAGCCAATTCCGTCCACAAACGCCAAAGTTATTCGACATAGAATTTTCAGAAATCCCATAGAAAAAAAATCCTAACTATATATACCTACTGGCGACCGCCAGTAGGTAATAAAAAAAAAATATAAATATATAATATATTCACTGAAAAAAACATAGGTTTTAGGCCTTATATAGTTAGGAATTAACATATAAAAAACCATTGAAATTCCTCCTATATAGTTAGTTGGTCTAACTATATATAGCACACCCGCAATCCACTGCTGATGATGTCACATATTACATCATTCATGACATGGTCAGTGACATCACTGATGACATCACTGATGACATCTCAAATGACATCACTGATGACATCACTGATGACATCACTGATGACATCTCATTTGACATCACTGATGACATCACTGATTACATCACTGATGACATCATCCAGTGACTGTCTGTATATTAAGCTGTATGTATATGAGTGGCTATATGGGTTATTGATTGGCTGCCCAAGTATTTGTATGGGAGACTAAGTGTGTGTGTGGCTGGCTGGGAGGTGTGTGACTCTGTGCAGATCAATGTGTACTTGTATCAGTGATTGTATAGGAGAGTAAGTATGTGTTAGTATATGTTTGAATAAGTAAGGTGTTGTGTGTATAACTATATAGATGAGGAAATGGAAGTGTGATTGATTCTTTCATGACTGACTAGGTGTGTGAGTAACTCCATGGATGAGTGGCAGTGTGTGAGTGTCTACATAGGTGTATCAGTACATATGATAGTGTTGCATTGATGAGTGACTGTATGTATGAGTGATTGTATGGGTGAATGAGTGGATGTGTGAGTAGTCCTAGGAATCAGTGAGTGCCTATGTAGTAAGTGGTATTGGTGTGTCAATAGTTTCAAGAATGGTAGTCTGTATTTAACACTGGGTGTATCAAAGGTTATATTAGAGTGTGAGGAGGTGCATCGTATTATCACATGAATGATGTAATCAGTGATGTCATCAGTGATGTCAAATGAGATGTCATCAGTGATGTCATCAGTGATGTCGTTTGAGATGTCATCAGTGATGTCATCAGTGATGTCACTGACCATCTCATGAATGATGTAATATGTGACATCATCAGCAGTGGATTGCGGGTGCGCTATATATAGTTAGAGCAACTATTTAATTCCTAACTGTGTAAGGCCTAAAACCTATGGTTTTTTCAGTGAATTTCCAAGGTTTTTTAAAGGCTAACTCCTAACTATATAAGGCCTAAAACCTATGTTTTTTTCAGTGAATTTCAAAGGTTTTTTAAATGCTAATTCCCGGCGGGCACAACGAAGGCTTCCCCCATGCAGGGGAAAGCGGAGCAACTTACCCCCATGACTTTCAAAAGAATTAGTTGTACACCTAGTATTGGCCCTAAAAGTCTGGCACCACCTCTCAAGGCTACTCCATATTTTCATGGATCTTCAAGGTGTGATTTAAAGAATACCTTTTTGTACTTCATTAATGCCTAAGGCTTAACATGTTCTTTATAATTGCATTCTCTCAGTATAATTTTTCCTTCCTTAGTCGTTTTGCTCCCCTCTGCCATGTGGTATGAGGTAGTGAAAAAGAGGTACATAGCACTTTACAAATAGCCCCAAACACAAGAATGTATTTTTCACATTCAGAGGACTATCATTTGCATATGACCTTCCCGCACCAGATCTTGGATATTTTATAAAGGAAAGCTTTGATATAGTTATGCTATAAATTGCAACAGTATAGCGATCTTCCCTACATAACTACTGAACCCTGTGGCCGATTGTAGCAAAGAATTAGTTGAGCAACAGGTAAGTAAATAATCCTTTTTCATCATATGCTTTAATTTGCTTTGTTTCTTTTTGAATGTAAATTTACATCTGTGTTAGAAATGGGATCCCTGGCTGGCCAGGGCTTGCGCCAAAGTCAGTCAGAGACCACCACTCCTAAGTCAGGGCAAGGGAGTTACACGCCAAGATAACCCCTGCTCACCCTCTGGGTAACGTGGCGCGAGCAGCAAGGCTAAACTTGGAGGCGATATGAGTTAAGTATTTGCGCACGCACCCCAGCCAACACCCAAGGCCCACCACAAAGGAAACTCCACACAAGGTTATATAAAAAATAGCCTTTGTATTACAATAAACATACATTAGATAAAACACACACTTTACAATGTGCCAACAGGCACGGGCAGGATTTACAGGGGATATGTACAAGACAGGGCCACATGGACCACTGTCAGGAATCAGCACTTTTTAGATCATAGAATTATCACTGTAGCACAAAAATAACATACAAGCAGTCACTACTGGTACCAGGTGAGCACCACCTATGCAACCCTCACTACCTTAGGAGATTACACTAGGAACCTGGGCCTCGCTAGTACCACCTGTACTAGCAAGAAGGAAACCACCTAAGTATCGCTATACCTGTAGGGGTCTAAGGAAGGAAACACATGATGCATCACATTACATTCAGAGGTGTAAAAGCAACAACACACATGATGAATAAACTACCCATTCAGAGGTGTAAAGGTAAAGCACATGAAGCATAACATACAATCAGAGGTGCAAGGAACAGCAACACAATAGCGCAAAATCCACATTCGCCACCACCTGTGGCAGTCCCTGTGTCCCAATGTCAGGGCCTAAATGTGGCAGCTGCCCACTAAGTGCTGGGCAGCTGTGGGAAGGTGCTGGGGCCAACGTTGGAGCCTTGTGGGCTCAAGCACACTGGTGGGGCGAAAGGAAATGCCCCCCGGAGCCTCCTCTGGGCTCTAAACACACATGGCACCCAAAGAGCCTCTCTAGGCTCTAAACAAATGTGGGCTGTGAGCCTCTCGCAGGGCTCTAATCCAACAAGAATGCCCCCTTTGTTGGAGCCTCTCTTAGGCTCGGGAAATTGTGCCCGATGTGGGGGAGCGGCCCGCTGCCTGCCGGGGCCGCCCTCTCGCCAAAAATGCACCCTTGGAGCCTCTCAGGGCTCAAAGAATAAATGTGGCAGTTCGAGCCTCTCAGGCTCACAGAGCAAATGTGGCACTGCAACAGGGAAGCGGCCCTCCAGCAACTGGGGCCGCTCAGGGGGAGGTTGCACCGGCGGGTGCGTGGCCTCACTCTACCACCCCCAGCCAGCTTTCACTCACCGGCTTTCTGCTCCGGACCTCGGGACCTTGCTGACGGCAGGCGGGGCTCTCTTCACACAGGGGAGCTCCGCTCTGCTCCCGGTCGTGCTGCGGCGGCTCTTGGGCTCCGGGGCTCTCCCTTGGTCCCGGGAGCCCTGAGAAGGCTCCCTCCTCACTCACCGGATCCCGGGGTCGGCTCCTGGCAGCTTAAGGCTTCCTCTGTCCTGTCCCGGGCCGGCAGCCAATCAGAGCGCTGCCCGGGGAATAAGGTCACGGGATGTCCCGCAGTTCCGCCCCCGGCCTGCCTGACTGCCTGGTCGCGGCCGGGCGGCAATAGCGGGGACAATTTCAGCGGGCAATGCCGGGTGGGCACCGGCCTGAAAGATACATAAAGCGCTCCCAAAGCGCTAGTGGCAGAGTACAGCGCAAGATCGTGGCGGTGATCTCGGAGGGCAAAACGAGGGGTGGGCACCCTCGAAATTACAATAAAAACATTACAATAAAAGACAGAAGCCAACCAAGCCCCCCCAATTTTTTTTCCCGAAAAATCACGGGGTGCCAACACTTCTTGGATGAACTGCTGACAGCCAATCAGATCTCACGATGAGATGCTGACAGCCAATCAGATCTCACGATGAGATATGTGGTTAGGCTCCGCCCAGATATATAATTTGATTCTCTTCTAATTTTCTCAGGAACTACTGGAGGGATTTACACTATTTAACCAAAAGCGTGATATGCGTACCAGACACTACCATTTTGACAAGTTTGGTGTAATTCCCTTCAGCGGTTCAAGCTGTAGCCGTGTCTAAAGGTCCTATGGAAATTAACATGGAGAAAACACGTTTTGGGACCCCCCTTTTTTCTCAGCCCCCACTTGACTAATCCCCCCCAAACTTTCAGGGAAGGAGAGGAGCGGAGCGAGAGCCATCTTCTTTGAGAAATTTGCCAAGATTCATCAACCAGCGCCAAAGTTATTCCCAATAGAATGTTGGGGATTTCCTATGGAAACTAGGTCCTAACTATATATACCTACTGGCTACCGCCAGTAGGTAATATATATATACATATATATATATATATATATATATATATATATATATATATATATGACTGTGTATGTGTGTTTATATATATTTAAATGTATATTTATACACACATACATATATGTATATATATATAGGTCTGTACTTCATAGAAGGATAAGACCGTGCGCTACATGAATATGAAAACATGAGTGTGAAAAATACACTTCCCACAAGCCCACCACTCACTACAACAATTCACTTCTTCCCTTTTATTAGTGCATTTCAATTATTTGTCTCTTTCTCACATATATATATATATATATATATATATATATATATATATATCCAACACGTGACTCCTCTGATCTCTCGGTGTCTCAGCAATCACGCAGCACACCAGCAAACAGGAAGGAGACGGACCACAGCACATCAGCAGAGTTGTTTTTATTGAACAACAGAAAGCAGCTACGCGTTTCTGGCAAGTTGTGCCCTTGTTCACGCTGCAACTAGTACATCAAACTCAATGCTGTTTTATATGCTAATTACACATAGTGACCAACCCCTCACAGTGACATAGTGAGTCATGTGACTTTATAGAAATAAACAACATACTTCCGCAGTAAAGTGACAGTGTGTCCAATGGAACATTACCAAAAGACAGAAAAAACATCACTGGTTAAATCCAGATATTGATATACATGATTCAAAAAATTCTCACTGGTTAAATCCATTATGGCATTCATGTATCTCGTAAAACCTGTGTATATTAGAAAATATTCATTCACTTTAAAAACAGATAAACATCTGTTTAGTGATCAACAATAACAGGGGAATTCTAATATATACAATTCAGGCCTATGAGTATATCCGTCAATGTACTAGCAGTTGTATGGAAAAGTGCTAAGTGAGTAAAGTGCAACATTTATAAAAAGTGCATGAGAAAGAAAAGCTAAACCAGCTAAAGTGCAATACCAGTCATTACATTAAGTACGATAAGCAAATATATATTGACAGATGGATAAATAGTCGGTTATAGATTATCCTATCATTGCATGTGTATATGTCACGTACTTTAATAATAATAAATAGTATAAATAGTTAAAATGGAAGGAACCTAGAGCCATATACCAACATCTGGGTTTAAGATAATCATGTATCGATATATGATGACCTTTCAATTTCCTCGGTCTACCTATACATAAGTCTAAACCTCATATTTGCAACCCACAATAATTTACATATGCTTATTTACAGAGTTCGCCTCCATTGTCCTATTAATTAATCATATATGTACAAGAAATAGAAAAATAGAAAAAACAGTAGCAAAATGGTATCAAAATTGTATCAACATCTATAAAATGGTTGGAAAAGTAGAAAAGTAGAAAATTACAAAAGTACAAAAATTGTGTAAGACTCATCATATAAATACATATGTATAAATGTATACAACCTAGATCAATATATACACATAAATACATATATATTACAAATACAAACAATTAATTACGGACTTAAATCAAACCAAATTTACAGTTCAGTAGAAAAAGTATATACAGCCATATATACAATAAAGGTGACAGAAATGAACAGACCCAAACTCAACCTCAAAATAGGGAACCTAACTAAGAGGGAGAAAGATAATGGGGATGGGTCTGTATTTATCAACAAGAAGAAGTGAACAGCGACAGGAAATCGATATGGTTATAAGAAATGGTGTAATTCATCTATATTATTCAAACCATTAGGCCAGCGTGTATCGAGCTCCAAAATCATCTTAGTTTCAAGCTGTCTTAGACGTGACTCTCTGTCCCCTCCTCTGGTCATAGGTGGCACAGACCCTATTACAAAATACTTCAAGCACGAGAGATCTTTATTGTGCACTCTTTTGAAGTGGCGTGCCACCGGGTAGGCAGGGTCACTATGTAAAATAGCGCGCAAATGCTGCAAGATCCTGACATGTACCTGCAGCTTGGTACTACCCACATATTGTAAGCCGCAGGAACATGTCAGGACATACACAGCGAAATCTGTTTTACAATTAAAGTTGCCCAAAATCTTTCTGGGTTCAGAAGAAAATGGAGTTAAATATTGGGATGTGTTTACTCCAAATCTACAAGCGCGACAGCTCGAACATTTGAAAAAACCCCTCGAAGGTTTTAACCAGGGGGTTTTAGCTTTTAATTCAGGAGCCGGTTTATCTAACACGGATCCCATACTTTTGGCCCGTCTAAAGGTAATAGTGGGATTGGCTGGTAACCTGGTGTTTAATATGTGGTCACTCAGCACTATAGGCCAATTCTTTTTAAAGATTGCTTTCAGTTTCCTGTCCTCACTGCTGAAGGCTGTTATCATTCTAGGAACATCTTGTAGAGCATCAAGTGCAATATTGGTTTCTGGCTCAGGTTGTCGGGAAGGGAACAGACTCTCTCTGGGTCTCAATTTGGATTTTTCGACCGCTTCCTTCAGGATTTTCTCAGAGTAGCCCCTGGCTTTCAATCGCCCCAACAATTCCTCTTAACATTTTTCAAAGTCAGAGGGCAGACTACAAATTTTTTTTAATCTCTCCATAGGGAATCCCCACGATGGTGTGTTTTGGGTGCATACTGGCGGCATGTAAGGTCATATTGCCTGCCGTCGCCTTCCTATGGAGTGTGGTCATAAGCCTATTCTCAGAAACATAAATCTCTACATCTAGAAATTGCATTCTACATTGACTGATATTGATGGAAAATTTAAGATTCATGGCATTGTTATTCATCTCATCAATGAAAGAGATAGCTCCCTCTTTAGGCCCTTTCCACACCATGAATATATCGTCAATATACCGTAGGTAACAGACAACGTGATCTTCCATGGTGGCATGGTGCGTCGCGGTGAGGACCTGCTCCTCCCACCAGCCCATGTGTAAACACGCGTAGCTGGGAGAGAAACAGGCCCCCATCGCTACACCTCTCAATTGCCGGTAGACATCCTTACCAAAGGTGAAAAAGTTGTTGTGCAGGCACCAGTTGATTAACCCAAGAATCACTTTATTATGCTCATAAAAAGCCATGGGTCGTTTGTCCAAAAAGTGCTTGGTTGCATGCATACCTTGGTTGTGGTCGATACTCGTGTATAATGATTCCACGTCTAATGATATTAACTACATATCCTCTTCCCAATTTATGCAGGCAATTTTGTCCAAAAAGTCACTGGTGTCACGCACATAGCTAGCAAGGTTTTTCACTATATCTTGAAGAAAGAAGTCTATGTATTGACCAACATTTTCGCTCATACTGCCGATGGCGGAAACTATTGGCCTCCCAGGCACTGGTGTTATACCTTTGTGTACTTTTGGAATCAAATACAGAGATGGCATTCTTGGGAAGTTGATGTTCATGTATTTGTATTCCTCGCCGGAAATAAGTCCTTCTCTCTTCCATTGTGAAAGCAGTTGTTGTAATTCTCCCTTGGCATGGAGGTATTCTTTCTGATTAGACAACTTATAGCATAATGGATTAGAAAGTTGTCGCTTGGCCTCTAGGATGTAAGCTTGTTTGGGCCAAATCACAAGATTGCCTCCCTTATCTGATTTTTTTATTACAATCTCGTGATTCTCCCCAAGTTTCTTTATAAGTTTGCCATATTCTCTCCTCATGAATGTAATTTTTTTCTTTGATTTGGAGTTGGTGTGTTTGTACAATTGTTTAATATCATTAATCACACAGTCATGGAAGACGTCAATGGCGTCTTTGGGTGTCACAGGCACAAACTTGGATTTGCTCTTGAACGGACTTAACCCTGCTCCTTTTTGTAAGATCGATATTTTACTTAGTCTTGCCTGGGTAGGAGCATCTAAATCCGTCTGAGTATCATATGTAGAGGTATTTAAGTCATTGGCGTCAAGAAAAGTGTGCACATCAGAGGCAGATAACATATTAAGATTGTCAATAGCAGCGTCATCGCCCATATCATTCACCAGGTCTTTGCTAGATTTCAGTGCAAAATGTTTTTTCAGTTTTAACTTCCTAATGAAAAAGAATAAATCAACCCTAGTCATAGTGTAGTTAAAACTTTGCACGGGACAAAAGTTCAAGCCTAATGACAGTAGTTGTTGCTCTGCCTTGGTTAGTGTTACATTAGAGAGATTTATAATGGTGTTATCATTTAACGGCGTCTTACCCATGGCTTCTTCTTTTTTGTTTGTGCTTGTGCGCCATTGGTGCTGTTTGCGCCGCTCTTTTCTCCGCTTGTTTCTCCTTTGTCTGTTTGCAATGACTGTCTTAAAGTCTGTAGCCTCTCCTCTACCACAAAATCCATCTCCTCCTGCAATGTGAGTTTGGTCAGTCCTTCCAAGTTTAAATCCGACCCCATAGAGGAAGAAGAGGTAAGGTTGTCACTTGAATTGCTCATTAGAGAACTTGCATCTGAATCCAGGCTACTGCCTTCTGATGGTTCATCATTGATTGTATTACCACTACTGTTGTTGCCTTGTGGGTTGATTCCTTGTGCGCCTGTACTGGAACTGGTTTGTCTGACAGCGCGTGAACCCACTGTGGTGGAGCTGCCAATGCCCGTTTTCTTTTTTGTGAATGCTTGCCTCTTTGCAGAGTCATATTTCCGTGAAAAAGTAAAGATTTTTCCATCACGATAGTCATTTGCATCCCGGGTAAATTTGGTAGCTTTTCGAATTTTAATCTTTTCTTCGTGTTTTTTTAACCTTTCATTCATGGTGTCTGCAAGTTTTTTTATCTCTTCCCCCTCAGCATATGCGGATAATTCATTTTCCAATACTTTAATTTCATCTAGCAACCTAATTCTGTCTTTAGCAGCATATTTAATTAGGATGCAAACCAGATTCATGGAGGCTGCTAGATTGCTCTCCCCCCACTCTTGTAACATGGCAGGGTCTGGCTTTTCAAAACTTGGAGTTAAGAGGATCCGCAACCCACGAGGGACCCGACCCACTTCCTCATACTTGCTGAGGGATTTGTGCTCCCACCACTTGGTGCACTCGAGTTTCTTTAGCTTTTCCAATTCTTTAAAGATGGTTTTTACGTTTCTTACTTGCTCCGCTTGTGGAGTTCCGCTCTGTTTTCTGGTATTGCCATTATCGCCGCCTTGGTCACTGAACAAATTCAGAGCAGCTTCCTCACGCTGTTTATCCAGCTCGTTAGACATAATTTGATCAGTTTCTGTTGCCGGTGTTCTTTAAGCGCACACACGCGTTATCTCCGTCTCATGCCAGGCAGCCGCCCGGGTTTTCGGTAACGCGCGCGTGTTTAGATTAAGCTGTGTAGACTTCCTCACCTGGAAAGGGCTTCTTTGATTCACCGAGCCGCGAAGGCAGGATCCGCCCTGCAAGCCGCGCCCTTCGACACGGATCACACTGCAGCTCAACCGCCGTCGCTGCACTCGTGAATTATAGTTGTTTGCCGTCCAGGGGGTAGCCGCCGAAAATTCCAAACAGGACGTTTCCAGACAAGATGATTTGAAGGCGGCTTCCACTGCTCGAGGAAGGGGTCCGTTACGGAGACAAATCCACCTCCGTTATTGCATCCAACACGTGACTCCTCTGATCTCTCGGTGTCTCAGCAATCACGCAGCACACCAGCAAACAGGAAGGAGACGGACCACAGCACATCAGCAGAGTTGTTTTTATTGAACAACAGAAAGCAGCTACGCGTTTCTGGCAAGTTGTGCCCTTGTTCACGCTGCAACTAGTACATCAAACTCAATGCTGTTTTATATGCTAATTACACATAGTGACCAACCCCTCACAGTGACATAGTGAGTCATGTGACTTTATAGAAATAAACAACATACTTCCGCAGTAAAGTGACAGTGTGTGCAATGGAACATTACCAAAAGACAGAAAAAACATCACTGGTTAAATCCAGATATTGATATACATGATTCAAAAAATTCTATATATATATATATATATAACACAAACATCCCTCAAAGAAGAACGCGGAGGCCAAGGGGATTACAGGTCAGACAGCTTGTTTATTCCTTAATTCAGCAATGGCGGCGAATGCATTTCGGCATCTGTAGCCTTCTTCAGCGCCCAGCACTGCAGCATGTCCTGTTCACAAATGTTCCTTCCTGCTTAATACATAATTCCAGCACCTGACCCTCCTCCCCCTAATGTGGTCGACACATACTGTTTGAGTCTGTTACAATGCTGGACTTCAACTCCCAGAGGGCACTGTACCGGCACGGCTGGGTCAATGGCGTGGGGGAATGAGGCGGACTGTGGATCCCTCTAGTTAACAGGTAGGTGATGAAAGGTTCAATGCCTCAGGATGAAAGAAAGTCAACGACCGCTGTCCTGAGTCCCCTTATAGCCGCTGCAGCCAGTGTACCAAGGCAAGCTGCTGGGTCAGGGCAGTCAATGCGGACTGGATGCCCCACCGAAGTAGAATACCTCGCTCTCCCCAACGTAGATCCAGGTCCTCTGGCGGTCTTCGGAGAATATCGATCCCTCGATACCGTCTTGTAGCTGCAAGCAGCTGGGTGCCAGTTAAATCTCCAAGACTCTTGATGCAGTGGAGCCTTCCGTACTGTGTCTCTGGCAGGCACAGAATAAATAACACAAACATCCCTCAAAGAAGAACGCGGAGGCCAAGGGGATTACAGGTCAGACAGCTCGTTTATTCCTTAATTCAGCAATGGCGGCGAATGCATTTCGGCATCTGTAGCCTTCTTCAGCGCCCAGCACTGCAGCATGTCCTGTTCTCAAATGTTCCTTCCTGCTTAATACATAATTCCAGCACCTGACGCTCCTCCCCCTAATGTGGTCGACACATCCTGTTTGAGTCCGTTACAATGCTGGACTTCAACTCCCAGAGGGCACTGCATATATATATATTACCTACTGGCGGTCGCCAGTAGGTATATATAGTTAGGATTTTTTTCCTATGGGATTTCTGAAAATTCTATGTCGAATAACCTTGGCGTTTGTGGACGGAATTGGCTGAAATTTTCAGGAAAATTGCACATTTTGTTTCTGAGCTGCCCCTGAAAATTTGGGGGGGTTCGTCAAGGGGGGGCCGAGAAAAAAGGGGGGTCCCAAAACGCATTTTTTGAATTCATTTTTCCATAGGGCGGTTGGAATCACTTTTAGCTCGAACGGCTGAATGGATTTATACGAAACTTGGCAAAATTGTAGATATGATTTGCCCGACGTGCCTTTGCTATGTCTCAATATATGTGCTCCAGTGGATTTTGAGAAATTAATGTTTTAAAAAACAGATTTATCTGTGACAGCGCCCCGGTTAGCGCTCCGGTTCGCGTACCTGACGCGTAACGGAACTTCGCGAAGCGAAGCTGATCGGCTCTCCGGTGTCTGTCAACATTCTAAACAGTCCG
The DNA here is from genome assembly GCF_964263255.1 of Lissotriton vulgaris. NCBI lineage: Eukaryota > Metazoa > Chordata > Amphibia > Caudata > Salamandridae > Lissotriton > Lissotriton vulgaris. The sequence continues at coordinate 59,861 of NW_028253986.1, forward strand.
GACCGCCCGCCATCTTGTCTCTCGGTAGGATCGAGAGACAAGAGGTGGAGAAAAACGAAGGGGGGATTTAATTAAAGGGGGCAAGGTAGACCCCTCCTGACCCCCTAGGAATGATGTGGGGGTTATTAAAGGGTCCCGTGGGGCATGTAAAAAAAAATCAATTTTTCGCGGTAGAAGCGCTTCCCGGTACGCGAACCGGGTAGCTCACCGGTAGCGTAACGGGAGTGCGCCATTTTGTGTTTCGGATGAAATAAATCACAAGATGGAGGGAAAACAATGTGGGAAATGGGTATAAGGGCGCACGGGAGACGTATCCTGACCCCCTAGGTTTTCTAAGGGTGGCTGAGGAGGCTCATATATGTCGGAAAAAAAAATCTAATTTTTTGCGCAGTTAGCTGCCAGTACGCGAACCGGGTAGCGAACCGGGAAGCGAACATAAGTGAAAATTAGTGAAAAAAGGTACATTCAAAATTTAAAAAGAGTAATTATAGTTAAGGTAGCTCTGAAAAGAGCTTTTGGGTTCTGTGTAAGTTCTAGGTACTTATAAGTAGGTACCAATACACAGTCTTAAATTTTGTATGAAAACTCTGTTTCCCTCATCTGAGAAGTGCACACCATCTCCTCTGTAGATATCTTGCATGTAGTAACGCAAGTTATTGTTGTAGATGGCGCCCATTCCATGGTCTCTCATTTAAGCTGAAACAGACTTATTTACATGTTTCCTCGCTTTCTCAATTTGTGGACAAATTTGATTGGACCACCTCCATTTCTGTCTTTGGAATATATTGAAATATACCAAGGCAGTTTGAGGAAAAAGTGCCATCAATTGCTCAAAGGTGTCCTTTAAAAGCATTTCCAAACCTACCCCAGTCAAAGTGCCCAAATAATTTCCTCCACAGTGCACTATTATGAGGTCAGGGTTTGGCAAATGTAAAAAGGTTTTCACCAATGGTATCAATTGGTGACATCTCAATCCTCTTTGGCCAATCCATTTGATTTCCACATTTTGTAAATTGAGGTTGTGTACATTTCTGTTTTCAGCATACCTGTGAGCCCAGTGGATGTAGCTATGTCCAAGAATCCAGACAGAAAACATGATGAGAGGAGGTTCTGCTGCAGTCAGATGAAGTGTGGGAATGAAATGGCAGTTGAAACAGTAGGAGTTTGTAAAGAAAAAAACTGTGGAGTTTCAGTGCTAATGATTCACTAGCAGTGATTGGTGGATTTCCATTTCTGAAAACAGAAAGTTAGGGTGCACGGATGTGTTCTTTGAAAGATGTAATTTGAATGGTTAAGAAAAAACGATTTTAAGAAACATTGCAGTGGATTTGCAGGTGTACTGAGAGTTCAGAGTTCATTTGAAACATTGTTGTGTGAACTTGTAAACATGAGAGGTCTTTCAGGAGGTAGTTGCTATGGAAAAAGGGCAGAAAGGGCAGAGGGGGGAAGGCTGTTGATTTGAAAAAAGTGAGGGAAGAGTTTTGATTGGGTGACATGAGAGATATGTGTGATGAATTACAGCATGTCTGTGCCTTTGTTGGTTGCAGCCTCTGGAGTGCATACCCTTTGCTCTGCTAAAGTAAAAAAATTGTTGTGTGTCTGAGACTGTTTTGAAATTCAAAAAGCATTTGCTAAGGTGAGAAAAAAATCATTTAATTTAGATAGAGACTAGTATAGTTTATGGAGAAAATAAGGAAGCCAGCTGTGCATTTAAAATGTTGTTTTGTGTCAAGTGTTTTCATTATTTTTTCCAAAAAGATTTTGCTTCTTTGACAAATTATAATTATAGATAATGTGAAGTATTAGTACTGACAGGGTGTGCTTGTACATAGGAGGTGTACTGTGTTTTCAAATTATGACCAGAAAATCGTTTTTTAACAAAAAGACATGCTTTTTACATTTATGAGAAGGATAACATGGGGTGTGCTTTTTTAAATAAATATTTCACTTCCCAACATGAATATGGGAGAATAATTTGCTTGTTTGTTGGTTTAAAAACTCGTTTCTTTAAGTCATTTAGGTTTCACAATATGTTCTGCAAGAGTTACATAGTCAACATGGGCGCATATTTACAAGGCTTATGAGACACATTCACGTAATTTTCCCCCATTTTAAAAGTGACTTTAAAGGTGGTGCAAGGTCCTTGTAAATACACCCTCATGAGTGCTTTGCAAATTTAAATCATTTTCCCCTGGTGTACGTGCCTTGTAAATGTTAAATGTTAAATGTTAAATGTCGTATACTTGTAAAGCGCACAGCTGCCCCAGCAAAGGGGCGTCCCGGCGCTGTATACCGCTGGGGAACCCGTCCTGGCTTTCCCTGTGGGATGGTCCCTACTGGGAATCCCCAAGGTGGAGCCAGGCATCCCCGGCGTTGATGGGGCCGTTGTGGAGATTAGGCAAGCTAATGCCCAGAGTTGCCGAGTGAGACCCCAGGTTAGAGTAGGCACCGAGGCGAGAATTGTCAAGTCCGCTGACCCTGGTCCACAACCCTGCCGCGTCGGGAATTGAACCCTGGTCCCGGGCTGTCTTCTGCTCCCGGGTCTGCTGCCTCTAACCAGTGAGCCACACCACTCCACAAATACGCCCCTATGTGTGCTAGACAATTTTAAGGTACTTCTCCTATGAATCTGGGAGACTAATTTGCTTACATGATGTGTTTAAAAATCGTGCTAAGGTGAGAAAAGATTTATTTAATTTAGAAAGAGATTAGTATGCTTTTTGGAGAAAATAAGGAAGCTAGCTAGGGTGTGCTTGTACATAGGAGCTGTGCTGTGTTTTCAAATTATGACCAGAAAATCGTGTTTTTAAAAAAAGAAATACTTTTCACATTTATGAGAAGGTCAACAAGGGGTCTGCTTTTTTAAATAAATATTTCATTTCCCAACATGAATATGGGAGAATAATTTGCTTGTTTGGTGGTTTAAAAACTCGTTTCCTGAAGTCATTTAGGTTTCACAATATGTACTGCTAGAGTTTCATAGTCACTATGATAATTATGATATACATTTAGGACTGTTTAGGGGGCATGGATATGCTGAGGCTTCTGTAATTGTCATTGGAGGAGAATTATGTACATTGCACTGCTGCATACAGTCCTCACCTTCTGCGTACTCTTGGATATGCTAGACTATATCTGCTCAATGAGATACCTAAGCTGAGGAAACACAGGTGATGTGATTGTGAAATGAGCAAAAATATTTGCACATTTTTCAAGTACATCACCTGTGTTTCCTAACATTACTAATCACATTGTGCAGATGAGGTTTAGGCCTGTCCAGGGGGACAGAGGAGGTCTGGCCTTTGTTGAAGTGTGCAGTGGACATGACTCACTTCATCTGTTGGCCTGCACATGTTTTATGTCCTCTGTACTCTTCAACAAACCAACATTTCATCTGCAACCCTGAGTAGGCCTCACCTCAAACAAACTTTTGTGACTGCAAGACCTGCCTTTTTGCTCCTAGATATTTCTTGGTTTTACCATGGCAGACAGACAATCCAGCATACCTCTGGACAGGCCACACCTTATGGTGTTGCAAGGGCCTTGTAAATATGCCCTCATGTGTGCTTGGTAATTTTAAGTCACTTCCCCCTGGTGCAAGGGTCTTGTAAATACACCCTCATGTGTGCTTGGCCATTTCAAGTCACTTCCTCCTGGTGCAAGGGCCTTGTAAATACGCCCTCATGTGTGCTTGGCAATTTTAACTCACTTCCCCCTGGTGCATGGGTGTGGTAAATACGCTCTCATGTCTACTTGGCAAGTTTAAGTCACTTCCCCCTGGTGCATGGGTGTGGTAAATACGCCGTCATGTCTTCTTGGCAATTTTAAGTCACTTCCTCCTGGTGCAATGGCCTTGTAAATATGCTCTCATGTGTGCTTGGCAATTTTAACTCACTTCCCTCTGGTGCATGGGTGTGGTAAATACGCCCTCATGTCTGCTTGGCAATTTTAAGTCACTTCCCCCTGGTGCAAGGGTCTTGTAAATACACCCTCATGTGTGCTTGGCCATTTCAAGACACTTCCTCCTGGTGCAATGGCCTTGTAAATATGCTCTCATGTGAGCTTGGCAATTTTAACTCACTTCCCTCTGGTGCATGGGTGTGGTAAATACGCCCTCATGTCTGCTTGGCAATTTTAACTCACTTCCCCCATGGTGCAAGTGCCTTGTAAATACGCCCCCTTTGTCTATGTTGTTAAATTACTGTAGATAGAATTGACAACTAGTGTGTTAATTGTTTGCCTACTGTTATTGGTTTACTGTTTGGTAATAGTGGTTAATATCAATTTTTTAAAACATTTTCCACAGATTTAACAGAAGATCTTTAGAAAACTTTAAAAATGCCCTCAAGGCAGAGAAAACAAAAAGAAGCAAAGCCACTTACACTCCACCTTGGTAAAGATTTGCAGCAGTCCTCTACTATTAAATCGTATCAAGTCGCCAAAAAAGTTCCGGGTAAGAAAATAAAATAATTTTTAAAAAAGAATTTGCGGGCAAAAAAATACCAGTATTGAACATGTTTTAGTGCATAAGAAGAGAGACAATTTAAAGGAAAAGGAAAGGCCCGTCAAAAAAGTTTCTGCTAGAGCAGGAGATAAGTCTGTGCATGGCAGTAGAAGGGAAAATCTATTCAGGGACATTCGTAGGCGAATGTTCCGCAACAGGATAATTGTCAATTTGTTAAAAAAATTTAAGAAAGGCCAACAGAAAGTGACATTTTATAAGAAAAAGAAAAATGTAGAGAAAATTATTGATCAGGCTTTCGAAATTAAGCGAAAGTTACTTATTTTGGTAATCAATAGAATTAGGAAACTAAACAAGGTAATTTCTGATTTCAAATCAAATAGTAGATGGAAGAGAGTAGTTAATCGTAGTAATTTTTGTGAAGTTTTCTCAGGAGAATGGATGCATAGTTCAAGTTGTGAGGCATTTTTCAATGAGGAGAGTTACTTTCAGGACAATGATTTGGTGCATGCAGTTGACACCAGTGGTCGAGCATATGAGGTAAAAGATGGTTGTCCAGTTGAAAAAGAAAAACTTTTGTCTGCAGATGCAGAAGAGGTGTTAGGTGATGAGGTTTTAGGAAGACGTCCTAAGGGAGCAGTCTACACCTGGAAATGTAGTAGTATTTGTAGTGTGCGACAGGATTCCATCAATTTGCTTTGTGATTTTGTTCGAACATTTAATAAGAAAAGTTTAAAACAGAAAATGAAGTTGTTGCAAGAATTAGATCCTTGCAGAGTGAGAGAAGTAACAGGTTTGCATGGGCATTCACTGGCTTGTCTTTCCAGACGAGTATGCCAGAGTGTTTTCCATCATTTCAGGATGCTTGCAGTGCATCATAATAAAGTGAGGAAATTAGTGAGAATGTTGTATTATGCTAAGAGTCAAGCAATTATGCTTAAACAATTGAGCAGTGCTCTTTTGCATGGTTCAGAACTACATGTGAAGAATATTTGTGAAGAAATTGAGTTCTGTTACTTTGCTAGTAAAGAGAACAATGTTGAAATTGACCCAGTAGAAGAAGGTAATGTGGAAGAGAGTGTACAGATTTCTAATATAGATAAGTTTCACAAGGAAATTTCCATCTTTCAGGTGAAATCAAGTGAGAGGCCTAATTTCACTTGTGTGTGTTGTTGACGAACTTATTATAAGAATCAGACTAAGTTATTGGATTTATATGCAAAAAGTGAAATGGAAAACAAAAGTGAATGGAAGGATTTTGCTACATACTTGATGGTAGGATATTGTTTTGATTTGGGATCGGAACAACGTATGTGCACTTATTGTTTTAACAAATTAAACCAAAACCGGATGCCTGCTAGAGCGGTTCATAATAATCTGGAATTGGTTGACATTCCTTCCGAATTGAAGGATTTAAATACTTATGAATCTATTTTGATTCAAAGTGTGCATCCCTTTCAGGCTATTGTACGAATGGAGCCAAAGACAGCGAAATTGCCTCCATCAGATTTACAGAGAGGATTAAAGGGAAGAGTTGTTTATTTGCCTTTAGATTTGAAGAAAAACATTAATAAAATTGGAGTAGAGAAAGTGGAAGAGGAACCTCTGGTTATCCTAGTTAATGGTGTTCCGACAAAGAGTAAGAAAATCTGGCAAGATTTAGTGGATGTTAGGAAAGTCAAAAAGGCAACATTGTATTTGATAAAAAACAATGAGTACTACAAGGATGTATGTGTTGCAGAAGAGGAGGTAAGTGAAGAAGAAGACAGCGAATTGTGTGCTGGACAAATTGAGAAAGTAGAAGCCTCTAAAAATGAAGAAATATATGAACAATTATAGTGTTCATCCTTTGCATTCCAAGGATGTCATGGGGAATGCTATTGAGTTGTTTCAAATGAAACAAGCCTAACGGAGTCCCATTAGTGTTTGGGAGGAAAGTTTGGAAGCTCTGTGTTTTCCACAGTTGTTTCCCACAGGTCGAGGAGGAGGATATGATGAGCGACCTGATCAAATTCCTGCTTCAGAATACCGGACTTTACGATTGTATGCAGAAGATCCTAGGTTTCGTCAATGCATTCCCTATTTGTTTCATCTATTGTTTGAAAGTGATCTGTCTGGACTGTCTTATGCAGTGAACCACATCCTGAAAAGTGGTCTACAACTGCGAAATATCTCAGCAAGGGACTTTATGGATAAAGTCAATATGCAAGACAGTATTTTGGATTCTCACCTGATTAATCTGATGGCATGTCAGCGTGTTACTAATGAGTATTGGTACCGTCGTCATGGTGACTTAAAATGTATGCTGAGGAACTTAGGAACTCCCACATGGTTCCTCACTCTCAGCTGTGCTGAGTATGGCTGGGAAGACTTACTTGAATTTCTACGAGAGGCAAATGGAAACATTGAAAATATTGAATTCAAGACACCCGGAGAACTGTGCTCTTTGGATCCAGTGAATGTATGCAGGTACTTCAATCATAGATTTGAAGCTATGATGTCTTTCATTACGAACAAGAAAAATCCGCCTCTTGGAAAGGTGTTGGATTTCTTCTGGAGAAAGGAGTATCAAGCACGAGGTGCTCCTCATATACATATGCTGCTATGGATCAAAGATGCACCCAAATTTGGAACATATCCGGATGACTTAGTGATGAATTTCATAGAACAGTATTCTACATGTGCTGTTCCAAAGACAAAGGAAGACAAAAGTCTAAGAGAACAAGTTTTACGGTTTCAAAGCCATCGTTGTGGAAAGTACTGTCGTCGTAAATTCAGAAACAAGAACAAGTACTATACAAAATGTTGTTTTGGATTTCCACGATTGGTGATATCTAATGGAAGAGTGAACAATTTGATGTCTTCGCTGCGACATAATGTGACAAGGAAATCACCCAAAAATACAAACAATTTGAAGAGAAACGAAGAGTCCAAGAACATCAATGACAACAACCCAGTGATTTTGTCCATGTGGAATGCTAACATGGATATACAGTTTGTGGCTGACAACTGTATGGCTGTGGCTCGGTATGTGACGTCTTACATCACAAAAAAAGAAAAGACAGAACTCAAGGATATGTGGGAGGACATTTCCCATGAAAAGAGCCTCAGTAAGAAGTTGTACAGTTTCAGTCTGAAGATGTTGTCGCATCGAGAAATTGGAGCTTACGAATGTTCTGACCGGTTATCTTCAAGCAAGTCTCTATGCCAAATCTAGGAGTATCATTTGGGCAAGTCTTGGTCTTGCTGCAACGCGTAATCGAGTTCTCAAACCTGTACGGGAAATTGAGTATTTGGCGGAGAAGGGGCCAAGCAGTACAGATATTTTGAAGACCAACATGTTGGATACATATTATCCAAATAGAAGCAGTCACCTGGAGAATGTTTGTCTGTATGAGGTTCTACAAAATTACATTTTAGAGAGGAACATCACAGAAGATATTGATAAAGGAGTGTATGCTGTAATTGGAAGTGAGGGATGTCGGGTCAAGCAAAAAAAATGTCTATTGGTAAATCATCGAAAATTGAATTGCGAATCTCCAGAAAGAAAAGAGTTTTTCTATTTAGCTCTATTGCAACTTTTCAAGCCTTGGCGTGCAGAAGAGGAACTGCTTGGAGATTTCCTCTGTTATGAAGACTCTTTCAATGCAGCCAAGGAGTCTATAGAATGTCCTGTGTTTCCCAAATATCTAGAAATGTTGAATGCAGAAATCGAGCAGGAAGCAACAATAGCAGCCGAGATTGCTAGAGACAGTTCTCAGGACAGTCAGAGTTCTGTTTCATTGAGTCAGGATTCACTAGGAGGACCAGTTATCGAAAATGAAGCTGCCACTGCCATGATTGAAGTGGAAAGAGCCATGGCACATGCTCAGGAGGATGTGGTTAACTTAGAAGATTTGGAAAGACAACTCAACGTTGAGCAGAGGAAAATATATGACGAAGTTACCAGCTAAATTGATCATGGATTAAGTCATGAGAAGAAAGAGTGCTCATGTACGTCGTTGAGGCCTGTCCGACTGTATGTGAGTGGAGAAGCGGGAACTGTAAAAAGTTTCCTCGATAAAGCAATTTCATGTTATCTGCAAAAAAGAACTGAGTCATCACTGTCTTGTGTTGTCACCGCTCCAACTGGACTGGCAGCACATAATATTAAAGGTATTACTTTGCATCAGCTACTGATGCTGCCAGTGGAGCATGATAACAAATTAAAATACCACAAGTTATCGGGAGATGCTTGTTGTGAAGTATCTAGAGTCCTGAAGAAAATGAAACTTCTTATCATTGACGAAGTAAGCATAGTTTCCAATGTCATGCTTGCCTTTGTGCATTTGAGAATGCAGGAAGTTCTTAAACCAGAGTATGATGTGTTATTTGGTGGCAAACACATCATTGTTTTCGGTGATCTTCTGCAGCTGACACCAGTGAAAGGACAACCAGTGTTTAAACTGCTTACACATGAAGATACCAGGAAGTGCCTAGGGAGCATTGGCAACGTTAACATATGGTTACATTTCAATTATGCTGTGCTGCGTGAAAATATGCGTCAGGCGAAGGATGAAGATTACAAGAATATTCTACAAGATGTTAGAATCGGGAAAGTGACTGAGCGTGGGAAAGAAGCTTTGCATGCACGATTACTGTCAAATTTGTATCCAGAAGAAGACGTTCTGCCAGAGAATATTTTTCATAAAATTACTGAGAAGAAATCGGGAATATGTTTGATGCCAACTCTTGCAGAATGTTCCATCTTCAACAACAAAATGTTGAATTTAGAAAACCAAGAGATTGTGAAACAGGAAGCTATTGACAGAATAGAGCATATGGGTGCAACAATTGTTGTGTCTGAGAATGTGAAATCTAAATTGGATTCATTAGAGAAGACTATATCTAAAACTGCTGGTTTTGAAAAAAGACTCTGAATGTGTGCTTAAATTGCCGTATCATTTTGAGAAGGAATTTACATGTTGAAGGAGGTCTGGTAAATGGATCAATGGGTAATGTTGTTGATTTTGAGAAATTTAAAAAAATTAAATTTGATGGTATTGAGGAAGTACAGCTAATTGGTCGTTGCACAGCTAGGTTTTTGCTTGTAAAAGACTTATATGTTCGCCGTAAGCAAGCTCCTGTTTGCTTGGCATATGCGGTGACAATCCATAAATCACAAGGTTTAAGTGTAGACAGTGCTTTGGTGAATATTGGCAGTTCTGTGTTCAAGGAGGGTATGGCTTATGTAGCATTGTCGGGTTTGTACTTGATTGAGTGTGATGTTACAAACATTTGTGCGGATCTAGATTGTGTTATGGAATACAATAGGTTAAGAAGAGAGTATGCGCCACATTTGCCTCAATATACTTTGTTTGAGAAACGAGTGGTAGGCCGGAAACGAAAAAAAATCACTAATAGTAGGGAGGTTGTAGCAAAAAGACCAAAAGTCGATGAACCCAAAATTGTAAGCAGAAAGAAAAATGAATTCTGTTGAAGATGTTGTTGGTTTTCAATTTGAAAATAGTTCTGGTGTGAACTGCTATGCTAATGTAGTGGTTAATGTTGTCTTTTGTCTAGAAACTTTAAAAGAACAGATTGTGATCAATTCGGATCAAAGTTTTTGCTGTTTGTTGAATTCTGTGTTAGAGAAATGTAGCGCTGATAGAACAAGAGTAGAAAGTGTGTCTGAAATTCGAAATCTGTTAGACAAATGTTCAGGTCAAACACAATTCTCTCAAAATATTCAGCAAGATTGTCAGGAGTTTTTAATGTATCTGCTTAATGTATTGCAAGATGAAGGTGTAGCTGTAGATCATCTGTTTGGCCTTTCTTATCAATGGCAGCATGCCTGCGAGAATTGTACCTTATCAAGTACTACTAGTGTAGACTCAGAAATATTTATATATTTAACTTTGCCAGACAGTAAATCAGTATCCTTTAATATGCTAGTAAAAGCAGCCGATCAAAACATGGAGTGTAGCCAATGTAAGTCTGCAATGCTGTCCACATTATTTATACAAAGATATGGCCAGTATGTCATTTTAATGTTCCAACGATGTAGGCCTGATGGAACAAAATTGACAACTTTAATTAAAAATGTTGTGGCTTCTCAGTTGTCAATATCAGGAAGGACTTTTCTAACTGCAGCAATTATATATCATGAGGGTCCTTCAACAGCATCAAGACATTACACAACTTATTTGAAGTCTGGAAATGGCTGGTCATTCTGCAATGATTCTGTTTTAACTTTCAAAAAAAGATTGCCTTTTCACCTTAAAAATTCTTACCTGGTGTTCTTACAACCAAAATTTTAGGGAAGGAATCTCGGGATTTGTTCTGAGGAATTTCAAGAGGTTCTAATGGCTCCTACACTATATAGCCTTGTGGATAAGTGTAGCACAGAGCGAAAATTGTTTGTTTTAATAAGCTAATTCAAGCAGCAGATCAAAAGAAGGAGTAGAGGTAATGTAAGTCTGCAATGCTGTCCACATTATTTATAGAAACTTATGGGTGAAATGTAATTTTACAATTCCAACTATATAAACCGGATGTAAATAAGTTGTCAAGTCTAATTAAAAATGTTTTGGCTACACAGTCGTCGATTTCAGGAAGAACATTTGTAACTGCAGCTATTATATGACATGATGGTCCTTTGACAACATCAGGATATTACACAGCTTATTTGAAATGTAAAAAAAGCTGGTCTTTCGGCAATGATTACTATTTGACTATGAAGCAATGTTGCCTTTTGACTTGTTTTCAGAAGTGAGAATTTAGGGTAGGTAACTGGATTATAATGATTCTAGGTGTTGCTGTAATTTAGTGTGCTGTTTGAAATTGCTTTTTATGTCTCATTTTTCTTAAAACGATGGAGCTTATCTTTCAGAAAGTGGTGGGCAGAAAATAATAACAGCACAACAGAGTATAAGCTGTTCATAGGACTTCCTTTGACGTCATGGAAAGTAAGTTACTTTTGAGGAGTTCTGATTTCTGATTGGTTATATTATATGTTTTTTTTTAACACAATCATTTTGATTGTGTTTATTTCCCTGCTGTTATATGATGAATACCTTCAACTCACTTTTTTTAGTGAAATTTGATATATTCCGAGAACAGCAAAAATAAACCATTTAATATGTATAATTAATTCTGTACTTTGAATTGTGATTTTTAATATGTACTCATCTTGTCTCATGCTCACTCATCTTTTACTACCTTCTATCAATTTTAAAATTTTTGTTCTTTCATTCACAGATTGAAAGTATAAAAATAACAAGTGACTAAGTTAACGATAATTATAAGGTAAGTGTTAAGTACTCATTCCGTTACATCTCTTTCACATTTAACTTTTATTAGTTCCACTGTTTCATTTCTTTAATCCTTAGTTTCCTGCCTTTGCTACTTCCCTCATTCCTTTTTCTATTACTTACTTACTCTACTCCTTCCACTCCTTTTCTCAGTCCCTCTGTTCTCATAGTTCCTCACTCTTGTTCACTCACTCCGTCTCTATTACTCTCACTGTCTCTGACTCATCACTCTTTCACTACTTGTTTATTATGCTTTCTCCCTGTAGTTCAAGCACACTATGTTATTTACTTTTTTTTGCTGTTTCAATCATTCCTTTTCTGTCACTTCTTCTTTTCTGCTTTCTGTTTTTTTCTCCCTGTTATTCCACATGTTTTAACCTTAGTCACTGTCATACATCTTGTTTTATTCCTATTTACTTTCGCTCACTGTTTTCTTAACACTTTCCCTCAGGATTGTTCTTTTAGTCCGGTTCTATCCCTACCTCTCATTCCACATCCTTTACTGTATTTCTTCTTAATTTGATCATTCACTCACATTCTCTAAAAAACTCTTGTTTATTATTCTTCTACTCTACTTTTTTTCTTTCACTTCCTTATCTATTTTGTTTTACACAATTATACCCTATTACATCTTTTCTTCGGTAAATAGATCTATTAAACAGTATCTCTGTGTTACTCCCTCTAGCTGTCTTTCTTTTAACATTACTCTCTGTTTACTTCCCTTATACTTACTCTTCTTTTTAAAAAAAAATATATATATTTCTGGTTCGCTTCCCGGCGCGCGAACCGGGAAGCGAATCAAAAGAAATAGAGGTTTCCAGAGTGCTAAACATTCTAGCAATTTCTTATAAAGGGGAGGAAGTTCTGAAAAGAACTGTTTTTAAATTATTTTTTTTGTTTTATATTTTTTTTATTATTTTTCTGAACATTTTTTTCCTTTTTTTGTATTTTTTGAACGGTTTTATATTTTTTTTGTTTTTTGGGGGGATGGGGAAACGAAAATGATTCATTATAAAGGGCTCAACAGGAGCAACAAAAAAAAAAGATAATTTATTTTCTGGGGCGTTTTGGACATTTGTGATTGTCAATAGCTGTGTTGATTAAATGTATGCTACTCTCCCTGTAGCAAATCAATTGGCCGCAAAAAATGCACACTTGCTTCACTTTCCCAAACTTCAGCTGGATATTTGGGACCGTCTCCCTCGCCTCTGGTCCCGTCACTGCCTCTTCATTTGATGTACTGGCCACAGGAGGGGGGTTATCCTGCAGGTCACGTACTTGCGCAGCACTATAATTTATAGGGTGCCACCTGTCCATGTGCCGATGCATAGTGTAATTGCCATAGCTGTATTTCTTATCAGTCCCTCTGGACAGATCTTTTTTGCAGATAAGACAGGTAACGTAGCGGGCATTTACCTTTTTTTGGCCCCGGGGAAATGTGAAAAATTGCCATATGTAATTTTCTTTCACATGGGACCTCCTCGGCTCCTCAGGCAAAAACTCCCTCGTCCCTTGCTCCTCTTCCTCTTCTTCCTCTTCTTCCTCCTCTTGCTGAAGGATAACCTGAGGAGGTGGTCCTCTCTTCCTAGAAGGTGGTGGTGGTGGTGGGGGTGCACTAGCTGCAGCTACTAATGAAGCCATTTCTTAAGAATCAAAATAGGTCTTCCTCTCACAAAGTTGAAAGTCAGAGTGAGAAAAAAGGTGGGGCCTTTCATCCTTTGGGAAAAAAAATGTTCTAAACCAATGAAAAGTGTTATTTTTAGGTCATATGACCTAGCCTTACATCATTAGGAAACCAAAAGTAAAATGAACCAATGAAAAGTTTTATGAACAAGTCACATGACCTGTTATGCTTACGTTCTGCGTCCCGCTACGCACCCGGAGCGCTTCCGGGGCGCTGCGCTTCGCGCCTCGGTTCGCGCTCCGGAGCACTTCCGGGTGCGCTAACGCGGTGCGTCATGAAATGCATTACGAGGCAATGCGATACGTCGCGTTTGCGCGACGCATCACGATGTTGTTTTCTGGCACGGCAGTTCCGCTAACGGAACGTTTCCCGGTTCGCGGACCGGGTCGCGGCACCAAATTGAGCTAACGGGAAGCTACCCGGTGCGCGGACCGGTAGCGAAACAAAAAAAAAAAAATTCAAAAATATATAAATAAACAAATTATATTACAAACATATAAAATATATTTTTGCATTAAAATAAGAATACATTTTACAGCTTTTGATATTTGCTATTAAAAAACCATTGAAATTCACTGAAAAAAACATAGGTTATAGACCATATATAGTTAGGAATTAGCATTTTCAAAACCTTAAAAATTCACTGAAAAAACCATAGGTTATAGACCATATATAGTTAGGGATTAGCATTTACAAAACCATATTTTACTCGCACAAAACCATTGAAATTCGCATATATAGTTAGTTGCACTAACTATATATCGCGCACCCGCAATCCACTGCTGATGATGCCACATATTACATCATTCATGACATGGTCAGTGACATCACTGATGATATCACTGATGATCGAATGTGGCGGGATGTGCGCGCGATGGAGCAGGTGGGGTAGCGTTCGAAGGATGAGAGAGTTTGTGACCCGGGGTCGGGGATGAGGACAGGGGGCGGTTGATAGCGTGAGTGATGGCGCTTGTGGTAGGCGATGTGGGTGAGTTGAGGGATGAATGTAGACTGGAGAGGGGGGGAGTGACAATAGGGGGGTGAGGGCTAAGAATGGGAGGGGATAAAGGATAAGGGGTTATGTTGAGGGAGGTGGAGTGTTCCGTGAGTCTGGCAGAGGGGGTGGGGTAGTGGGGAGTGAGAGTGGGGGGGGAGAGAGGGTGAGGGTTGGTCATGTCGCGGGACGCGGGAGGTATGCTCAAGGTGGTGGAGGTGGGTTCTGCGCGACTTGTGTGAGGAGTGGGGTGGGGAATAAGGAGGGTGGGGGTATTGGTGATGTGTGAAAGGGGATGATAATCGCCAATGCATGAGGGGTGTGGGGAAGTGAGATCGGATGGGTGATCCATTACAGCAGCATCTGCGACGTTCGCGGAGGTTGTGTGGTGGGGGGTGAGGAGGGTGGGGATAACGGGAGTGTGCAAAGGGGGGTGATCTTCGCTAGTGCATGGGGGAATTTGGGGGATATGAACGGGTGGTATGCAATGGGAAGTAAGATCAGGAGGGTGACTGCTTACCGCGGATTGGGGAGGGGAGAGCTGTGAGATGTTCCTCAGCTGTGATGGGGTGTGGCTGGTGTATGTGGGGGAGAGGTCTATGTCTGTGATTGAGAGGTGTGGGGAAACTACAATCGATCGGTGGGTGATTAAGGTGCAGGGGGTAGAGGGGGAGAGATCTATGTCTGTGATTAAGGAGTGTGGGGTAGCTACAGAAGGTGAGTGGGTTATTAAGGTGCTGGGGGTAGCGGAGCGGTGCGTGTCGTTTTGGGGCTGAGCTGTGTTAGCTGGGTTGTGATTGGAGGCTGTGCGGTTAGGGATGAGAGGACTGGGGAAGCTGTGAGTGGGGGTCCGTGGATTGGAGAGGTGCTGTTTGAAGGTGGGGAACATGTTGTCTAGTAGTTCCAGGTTCCTGTCTGTGGATTGAATTAGGACAATCCCGTTATTGTAGATAGTGATGGTGGTTCTGCCTGGGAAGAGTTGAGATGGTGTGATGGAGAGTGTTGAGCCATGAGCGGATTTCCTGGTAGAGGAGATGGTGAGTAAGGTGCAGAACACTTTTCTCCATTGGACTCTTCGTGTAGTGTGGAAGATGATGTCAATATTCATGGATCCATTCACCGGTGAGAAATAGGTGTCGACAAAGGGGGTTTCAGGGTGGGTCCTAAGGAAGTTATGTTTAAAGCGCTTAGCAGCTTTTTTGTTGGGTAGTGGTGGGTAGATGATTTTATATGTGTGTTTGCCAATGAGATCCATGTTGGGTAGAGGTAGGCGTAGGAGGGTGTACAATAATGATAACAGGATCAAAAAAACAAGTGCAAACAACAAATTACATGTAACGATGGTGACAATGGTGAGCAGACTGAGTATATGAGGTAGCAGTCAGAATCCAAATCACAAGTGACATTAGTGACATTAGTGAGCAATCAAAATATATGAGGTTACAAAGTACAAAAGTGGCACTAGTGATCAACCAGCATAACCAAAATATAAGAGGTAGCTGTTGGTGTAATTCAGGAATACAAAATGGGTGCAGCTTACAGGAATAGAAAGAGATGGGCACAGCTTACAAAAAGTGTATATAGATATGTGAGGTAGCGATCAGTGCAGTACAGGAATAAAAATTGAGATGGGTGTAGCTTATACTAATGTATATAAATATGTGAGGTAGCGATCAATGCAATACATGAATAAGAAAGTGCGATGGGTGCAGCTTATAATTCTGTACATTATACACATAAAAGTATAATATTAAAGATATAACGGACCAAAATACTGGTGCAAACAAAAGGCAGCATTAGTCAAAAAATGACAAAAGTGAGCAGCCAGAAAAATATGAGGTAGCAATCGGTGCATTGAATACAAGTATAAGTAAAATACTGCAATAAATGGCAGACACTCAGTAGTTGAGATTAGTCTAAAGAGGCCAGCTCATAGGTATGGCCATATATTGAGAAGGACTAGTTCATGATGGCCGCCACAGAGAGAGCGAGACCACTACAAAATGGCCACCAGAATAGGGGAGAAAGATACGTTAGTCCTCTGTTAGTTGCTGTTGCTTTAGGAACAGGAAAGGGCAGAGTCAGTTTCTATTTGAGCAATCCCAGTTCCTATCTTGCTGGGAGGGAGTCTTATCTCTATTATGGTGGTCTTGTGTGGAGGAGTCAGGCCAGGGAGCCTCGTGGGCCTCGTGGATACAGTAGGGGATTTATTGCTACAGTTTTATGGCCCCAGCCATTTTGAACAAAGGAAAAAGTAATGTGGACAAGCTGATCAGGGTGGATAAATACCTTCTTGTAGTTCTGCTCATCCAGTGTTTTGATGTTGCCAGCAAAGGGGTGAATTTAACACAGTTCTAGACAGAAGGAGCACAGCAACAAGCTGATCAGGGTAGATAAATACCTTTTTGTAGTTCTGCTCAACAAGTGCTTTGATGTTGCCAGCAAAGTGATGCATGTAACAGGGTTCTAGTCAGAAGGAGCACAACAACAGTGTGCACGGCCATAGCGGCTGGGCTGTAACCCCTTCGGACTCAATGGGTGTTATTGTATCCTCTAGTATCCAATCCGACTCAATAGGTGTTAATGTATCCATTTGTGACCAATCCAATTGTATCTCGATTGCCTGTTCCCCCTCTCCTGTAGATCTTGTAATTCCCCTGGGCAAAGACGAGGAGCTGTGTGTATTCCCGACCGCCTCAGGGCTCATGAGTCAGACATCTCCGCAGGATGGCAGTGCAGCCCCTACAATCAGCCTTAGTTCTCAGCGCAGACGGGGCAGGCTCTAGCCGTGCGCTGTCCATTGTCCCCCCTGGATCCCGCCTCACGTCCGCCTCAAGTCTTCACTCCTGCCGTTCTCTGGGCGGTGGCGCCTCACCTCCGGTCACCTCCGGCTCCCGTCGCAGGCGATGAAGGCTCCTGTTGTACGTCGCTGTTCCTCTTGGTCCCGCCCGCATCAAGGCTCCAATATGTTAGCTGCTGCTTCTGTTTCTGTGGAGGCGCATCACGCCTCCGCTCGCCTACCGCCTCCTGGGTCGACCTTCGAGACACCGTCGGGATCACCCGGCACCGCAATAACAGCAGACCAACCTCTGCAGCCGGTGCTGGTGGAGGCGTATCGGAAGCCTCTGATGGCAGAACGCTGATGTGTCCACCTTTACTTTGCTCGGCGGTGGTGTTTGCCGGCGGGTCGGACACCTCCGCTGCACCGCCACAGCTTGTCCTGCAGGCACCTCCGGTGCACCGACACAATTCTTCTTGCAGGCAGTCCGGTGCACCTCCCCAGCTCACAGTGTGTCCGCAGCGGGCTCCAGGCAGCAAGCATCCGAGCCGTGCTCCGCCTCTGGCCAGGGGGATCCCAGGGTCCAACGAGGAAAGGTGGGGGTGATTTAGTCTTCTCCTGCGATGTGCAGCCTCCAGGCAGGTCGGTGATCCTCCGCAGGTTTCGTCCTCCGCCAGGCTGGTAAGGAGGAAAGAGTTACTTTAATTTCAGTAGGTTGTACTCCAGTTACTCTCGTATTACTTTGGGGTTGGTCTGGAAATGCTTTTAAAGAACACCTTTCTTCAATTGATGACACTTTTTCCCCAAACTGCCTTGGTATATTCCAATATATGTCAAAGACAGAAATGTAAGTGGTCCAACCAATTTTTTCCACAATTTGAGAAAGCACGGAAACATGTGAATAAATCTGTTTCTGCTTACATGAGAGACTATGGAATGGGTTTAATATACAACAATAACTTGCGTTACAACATTCAAGTCATCTACAGAAGAGATGGTGTGCACTTCTCCGATGAAGGGAATAGAATATTCGTCCTTTATTTAAAAGTGTGCATTGGAACCTACTTGTAGGTACCTAAATTAGCCACAGAACCCAATAGCTCTTTTCAGAGCTACCCTACCTCTGATCATTCAAAACGTTTATCTTTTTCTAACTTTTTTTTTCCACCAAAGTACGCTCCCCGGTTCGCTTACCGGTGCGCGGACCGGTCGCTCCCCCCACAAAATTTTCAAAATTGTTATTTTTTTTATTTTTGCATATATCAGCGTCCTAATCCCCCCTCAGAAAACCTAGAGGGTCACAAAGTGTCTACCATGCCCCCTTCTACCATTCCGAACATTGTTTGTCCTCCATCTTATGTCTCAATTCTACCGATCCACAAAATGGAGGACTCCCGTAATGCTGCCGGTTCGCGTACCGGGGAGCGCACCGGTAAGCGCTCGATAAAAAAAGGTGGGAAATTAATTTACAGAAAAACCACTGGAGACACTTTCATCAAATATAGAATAGGCCCTACTACATAGCAGTCCATACCATTTAACCAAATTTGATGGAATTCCATTGAGAAAATTATGCTGTAAGCCTGACTAAATATCCTGAGGTAAATTACCTAACAAAAACACTTATAAAGTGTTAGAATTGGCAACCAATCAAAATACTACTTTCAATATCTTCTATTATTTCATGACATTTGATTGGTTATGTACCTGAATATATATAAAGAAAGAGAGAGAAACACAGCCATTTTGACTACTACTTCCTGAAGTACATATCAAGTGCATTTCAACTGAGAACCTAAACTTCTTTTTGAAAGGTAAGATGTTATTTTAAAAACTGAAGTATGTTCTGCACTTTAAGTTAATTAGGAAAACATTTTCTGATAGTTATATACTATCCCTCTGTAATACTTATAGAATAAGATAGACTTCTCTGTTTTAGTTATGGATGGAGTTAGGCTTGTCTTGTATAATTAAGAATTAACTTAGGCTTTATCACATACATTTTTTTATATTTCTACTTCCAGTCTGATACCATACACTGCCCAAAGATAAAATCACTGTTTAAAAAACCAAACTGCCTGTCTGTACTTAAACCCAACAGTGCCCTATCTGTACTGATATATTTTTAAAAAATTCATTTTACAGCACAAAAATGGAAGGAGAGATAAACAATAACTTCGAAATTGTTGCAGAAAGCAACAAAGATACAGAAATTGACTCTGAATTCTTTGATGAATCACAGGACTTTGAACTTCTGCAATGTAAATAAATAAATAAATAAATGTGTAGAATCAGTAGATTACCTAATTGACAATGAATTATTAGAAGTTCTTTTAATTTTGAAAACGAATCAGAAAAATAAATTTATATTTAATAATTCAAAAATTGTTTGAGACATTATTCATTTTTATATGTATTTTTTAAACTAGTAGCAAATTGATTATTATGTAAAATCAGACTTTAAATATACTGTGCAACTTTTTTGTGTTACATAGTAGGTTTGCTCATAGTTACTTCCTTTCTTCCACTATATTATCTCCAATGTGTATTTAACATCTCTTTATCATCTCCTGCCTCCATGGTGTTTCTGCTTTCCTGACAGACTACGCTATGAATTCCATATACCACAATAACTTCTGAAACAACATGCAAGATATCTACAAAGAAAACAGTGTATTTTTATTTTTAGACTCTGCATTGGTACCTACATGTTGGTACTTAAATAAAAAAAAAAAAAAAAAAAAAAAGAACAATCAATAAACATACAATAGTTGAACATTCTTTCATCCTATTTTCCCAATATTACGCTTCCCGGTGCGCGTACCGAGCGCTCCCCCCGCAAAAAAACCGATAATAATTTTTTTTTTTTTTTTTCCCGCGGGGCCCTTTTAAAGCTCCCTCATCAAACCTAGGGAGTCAGGGAGGATGTACTCTGCCCCCTTATGCTCATTTCCCCCTTTGTTTTTGCCACATCTTGTGTCTCAATCCTACCGAGACACAAGATGGCGGCCGCTCCGGACTGTTTAGAATGTTCACAGTCACTGGGGAGCCAATCCGCTTCTCCTAGCGAAGTTCCGTTACGCGTCAGGTACGCGAACCGGAGCGCTAACTGGCGCGCTGTTACGGATATATCTGTTTTTTGAAACGTTAATTTCTCAAAATCCACTGGAGCACATATATTGAGACATAGCAAAGGCACGTCGGGCAAATCATATCTACAATTTTGCCAAGTTTCGCGTAAATCCATTCAGCCGTTCGAGCTAAAAGTGATTCCAACCGCCCTATGGAAAAATGAATGGGAAAAACGCGTTTTGAGAGCCCCTTTTTTCTCGGCCCCCCCTTGACGAAACCCCCCCAAATTTGAAGGGGCTGCTCGGAAACAAAATGTGCCATTTTCCTGAACATTTCAGCCAATTGTGTCCACAAACGCCAAAGTTATTCGACATAGAATTTTCAGAAATCCCATAGGAAAAAAATCCTAAATATATATACCTACTGGCGACCGCCAGTAGGTAATATATATATATATATATATATATATATATATATATATATATATATATATATATATATATATATATATATATATATATATATATATATATATATATATATATATATATATATATATATATATATATATATATATATATATATATTCCAAAGTTTCCAAAAGTAAAGGTGCTCTCAGTTCGCAAAACAAACGCAACTCCACTGCTACTCCAAGGGTGTATATTCACCTAACAACATGTTTCGGCTGCGGACAGCCTTGTTCACGTTAGGTTGTTGTCAGTTTCAACCACTGATAAAGTATCGGTGAAAAGACATAGAAACAGGACTTTCCAAATCAGGACCATTGCATAACGGTAAATGCATGAAACACTTATATTCTATACTCAAGGGTCATATGCATATTTGTAAAGCCCAAAAGAGTGTTCCTGCATATTTTACAAATTATTTACAGTAAAAAAGCAAATTAATATAAGCTAACATAATTTTCAAACAATTCATCATGTGTTATGTATACACACAGCGGCAAAGAAAACATGAAATTCAAAGTGCTTGTTCTGCGGGCAATGAAAGAGTTTGCATGCGCGCTCGTAAATACAAGTAGTGTTAAAAATTGCCGCCATGATTGTAGTTTGCACAGACGGCACAGAACTACGTAGAACTATGCGTGTCATAAAGGTGCCTGCCGCTCATTCTGCAAGCTTGCAAAATCTACACATACAGTAAATAAGGTGTGAATTACCTTAAATTGCTCTGACATTCTATGTCTGTAAAATACACAACTTAAGAATAATGCTTCTTCATATCTCCCATGATTTTAACGGAGTTACGCACAAAGTAATGCAATAAACTGGGCAATTCCTCGTCAAATACATGAACATCGCACTAGATTTCACTTCTAGAGTTCAGGGATTGTGTCACTGATAACTACTATGTGACACTGTGCAAACTATAAAGAAAATATAGACAGGTCCAAGTTCAGATGTTTAAAGTCCAAAATCAAAAGGTTGCCCCCACGTCGGGGCCTACCGTGCTCTTAAGAAACTGATGTGATGTCAATAGGAGTGAGTGGCCGTGCTCGTGAAAGTGGTAAATTAATTTCCATATCACAGGAAACATCAGGTAAGTGAAGTGGTGACGAGATCCAGTACTAGGTGCCAATCTATAAATAAAACATGAGAGAACAAAGGATCAGAACTCAACATGTTAGTTAAAAACTCACTAAGAGCATCAATATGAGAATAAACAGAGCAATCATACATGGAAGGGAGGAAGAGA
Source organism: Lissotriton vulgaris (assembly GCF_964263255.1). Lineage (NCBI taxonomy): Eukaryota > Metazoa > Chordata > Amphibia > Caudata > Salamandridae > Lissotriton > Lissotriton vulgaris. The sequence continues at coordinate 81,860 of NW_028253986.1, forward strand.
AGAGGAAGTACAGAGTAAAAACTAGCATGTATAACCCAAAAACCATACAACAACAGGGCAAGAAATATATACATAACATGCTCGATTAACTCGGATTAATCCCTAAGATGTACTGCTAGCTCCTCATCCTGGTTAAGTCCTCCTGGAGCCTTACTCTGAAACTCTATGATATACTTAGACTCTTTTTGCCTTAGTTTCAAAGTCCTATCTCCTCCCCGGGGATTTCTTTCCATTTGTTCTAACACATTGAAACTCATCTGAGCTGGATTGAAGAAATGTTTCTCAGCAAAATGTCTTGCTACAGGGTATTTTTCGTTGTTATTGGAAATTGCCCGGTAGTGTTCAAGGACACGGTTTTTGGCCTGTTTGGTACTACTACCTATGTACCATAGGCCACAAGGACACACGATGACATAGATGACAAAAGTCGTACTGCAAGTCAAAAATTGTTTGAGTTCCTTTCTTATCCCATTGTACTCTAAAATATATATATATGTATATATTACCTACTGGCAGTCGCCAGTAGGTAGTTATAGTTAGGATTATTTTCAATAGGGAAATCGCAACATTCTATTGGGAATAACTTTGCGCCGGTTGAGGAATCTGCCTGATAATTTCCTCAAATTTGCCTCGCGGCGCTCCGGTCCTTCCCTGAAAGTTTGGGGGGGATTCCTCAAGTGGGGGTTGAGATAAAAGGGGGGGTCCCAAAACGTGTTTTCCCCATGTTAATTTCCGTAGGGCGGTCAACCTCACTTTTAGCCCGAACGGCTGAATGGATTTCCACAAAACTTGTCAAAATTGTAGGGACTGGTAGCCCGATGTGCCTTTGCTATATCTCAAGATATGTGCTCCAGTGGATTTTGAGTAATTTAGGTTAAAAAAAATACATATATCTATAAGCGCTCCCGGGTACGCGCAACGGGGCGCGAACCAGCGCGCTACGTGACTTCGCGCACGGAAAGCTGATTGGCTCTCGGTTGTCTTTCAACATTCCAAACAGTCCGAGCGGCCGCCATCTTGAGTCTCGGTAGGATCGAGACATAAGAGGTGGCAAAACAAAGGGGGAAATGACCAAAAGGGGGCAGGGTAGAACCCCCGACCCCCTAGATTTGATTTGGGGGCCATAAAAGGGCCCGCGGGGCAAAACATTTTTTTTTTTTGATTTGCGCGGGGGAGCGCCAGGTACACACACCGGGGAGCGGACCGGGGAGCGTGCCATGGGGAAAAAAGAAGTGTTTTTAAAAAATGTAGCCTTTTTTTATAAATTGGAGGTAGTTCTAAAAAGAACTGTTTTTTTTCTTCTTTTTGTTGTTTCATATTTTTTTATTGTTTTTTTGAACATTTTGTACTTTTTTTGGCTTTTCTGAACAGTTTTATATTTTTTTTGTATTTTTTATGGGGAGAAACAAAAAACAGGGAATTATAAACGGCTCAACTGGAGCAAAAAAAAATCTGAAAAAATTAGGGTTTCTTCGGGCACTTGTGGTTATCACCAGCAACGTTGATGAGGGTAATACTCTTCTCACCAGAAGTAATGGTTTTGCCACAATATATGCAAACGATATTGTAGCCACCAAACTTAGTTTGAATGTTTGGAACCATCTGCCTTGCATGTGCCGAATCATTGTATGATTTCCAAATGAATATTTTTTTGCAGGGTTATCCCCCCGAATAGTACAGCGCCACAGATGAGACAAGTCACCTTTGCAGCGTTTACCTTCTTTGCACCCCTTGGGATTTCATAAAACTCCCATATAAAGTGCTCCTTAGGTTTATATGGGGCTTTGTCTTCAGGCAGGAAATGCCATGTCTGCCTTATCTCCTCCTCCTCCTCTTCTTCTTGACCACCAATGCGATGTTGTGGTTGTCCTTGTGGTGGTGGTGGTGGTGGTGGTGGTGCCGATGCCCCAGCTGCTGCTTCTGTAGCCATTTTAAAGTTCAAAATATTAGTTACAGATCTCCAAACAGGTCTTCCTCAGTCAAAGGACAAAGTCAGAATAAGGAAAAAAGGTGGGGCTTTAATCATTTGGAAATCAAAAGTGTTCTGAACCAATGAAAAGTGTTATTTTCAGGTCACATGACCTGACACGCTTAAGCTACGCGCCCCGGGGCGCGTAGCGTAAGCGTGTTAGGGTGCGCCCTGGGCGCTTACATAGCGCGATCATATGTGCTCCGGGGCTTCCGGGTGCGCTTACACCGTGCATCATAACACGCATCACGCGGCTACCCGATACGTCACGATGATGTTTTTGTTCGCGGCAATAGCGCAAACGGGGCGCTCACCAGTACGCGAACCGGTGCGTGGCAAAACTGCGCTTACCAGTAAGCGCATCGGTACGCGCCCCAGGAGCGCTCCGGGGCAAAAAAAAAAAAACCATAAAAAAATAGTATTATCCAAATATAAAATATAGGATTCATTTTAAAAAATATTACATTTCATAGCTATAGAAATTTGCTATTAAAAAACCTTTGAAATTCACTGAAAAAACCATAGGTTTCACACCAGTTATAGTTAGGAATTAGCATTTAAAAAACCTATTAAATTCACTGAAAAAAACATAGGTTTCACACCAGTTATAGTTAGCTGGACATTTTACTGACATAAAACCATTGAAATTCCCATGTTATAGTTAGTTGGACTCACTATAACTTGCGCGCCTGCAATGCACTGCTGATGACGTCACATATTACATCACTCATGACATGGTCAGTGACATCACTCATGACATCACTGATGACACCATCCTTGTGACAGACTGACAGTCTTCCTTTCAGTGTAATGTAACCCTTGAAACACATATTCAAAAATAGAAACTAACATTTTCAAAAAAATGGAGATACCCATACCAGTTACAACAACCAATTCAGTAATTCCACCATCTATATACATATCTACTCATTCAGCAACAATTCTATATACTTACTCATACATATACTCACTCATCATATGTAGTGAAACACATATACATCCTGTTACACACCGACAGTCATCCAAAAGTTACTCACACACATACTCACACATGCAAATAAACTATTGAACATCCATTTATTTGCATATACAACTATACACACACTAGCACATTACTTCTAAGGAAACTTATACATACTTACTCTCTTAAACAATCACTTATAGAAACACATACTTATTTAAGCAGGAACTCTTTCAATCTCTCACTCTCACACATACTGACTTATATACATCAATACTCACATATACTACATTAAAACATATGTAGTTACTCATAAAGACACTAGTGAGGCAGGCATTCACTCACTAACACACACATATACACACTCATCCACCCTTACAATCCAACACATATGCTGTCTTCAAAACACACACAAATAGTGAGTCAGTCATTAATGCTTCTATGTGCTAAGTAATACCCCCACCAAACCATACAGACACTCATACTGATAATAAAAAAAACATCTAATAACCCATACACACATACATGTAGCTACTTACCAACCCATGCAGCCACTTATACACAAAGTGAAACACTGATACTTATATTTAAATATGTAAAAATTACTTGCTAATATATGTATTCACTAAGATATACTTAATAAGCCAGTTAACCAATCAAATGTTTTTAGAAACATCCATTTAGACACTTATTTAAAAATGTATTCTTCCATCGACCTTTACAAATACATATATAAACATATCTATTTTACAGAAAGACACACATTTACTGGATGGTGTCATCAGTGATGTCATGAGTGATTTCACTGACCATGTCATGAGTGATGTAATATGTGACATCATCAGCAGTGCATTGCAGGCGCGCAAGTTATAGTGAGTCCAACTAACTATAACGTGGGAATTTCAATGGTTTTATGTCAGTAAAATTTCCAGCTAACTATAACTGGTGTGAAACCTATGGTTTTTTCAGTGAATTTAATAGTTTTTTTTTTTTCAATTTTTTGAAAACCTTTATTTATATAGATGGTTGCATACAAATACGGGCCTACAACCCAGAGGCCGGCCACAGAACAAACTGGAAAGCACCAATGTCAATAAAAAGTATGGAGTGGTTACGCAATACTACGAGTCCATAATGCTAACTGAGTGTAACCCCATGCAAACCAAGACATCGCTACCCCCACCAAAATGCGGGAAACAAACAGCTACCACCTCGGGCCCATCCGCACCTCCGAGATACGGCCCGGGAGCAATGGCGGTAACCACATTGTCTTGCACACAAATATCCCGGGCCAAGGTCACTTGCCAAATCTTCAGCGCTCGTAGGACGTCGCCAATCGTGGGTTCACGCTCCCCAGTGCAGGCCTCATCACAGTACAGAGGTACAGCATCGACTTCCCGGGCGTTCCACAGCACACGGCATTAGCCACCATTTTGCGATTACAGCGCCGTCTTTCCGGAACCAACTCCTGGGGCGGGCTCACAAGCAGGGGCCCCGCGGGATCCCCCTCAAGCATCCAAACAGCAACCTCGAAGCAGAAATGAGGGCCACCAAAAGAGGGGGACCCGCCGGCGCCACCGCTCCGCTGGAGCCACTCTCTGCCACCGAGCGATGAAATTCGGAATGGCCGGGCAAGGCAACAAGGGGGGGAGCCACCAACACGGCGTATCCCACACACAACTTGCCGCTTCTCACCTCTGGATCACCGGACGGTAGTCCCAGGCGCATTCAGTTGCTTCCGGCTTTTTCGCACAACGGCCTCCTCCGGCCGGCCTCCATCCTCCACCTGAGGCCACCACCAACACCGTCTCGCCGGCCACTCGCTGAAGGCAAGGCCCCGGAGGGCGCACTTCCTGGGAGGACGCCGCTGCGGACCCACTAAACGCCGGAGCCACCAGGACGGGTGGTAAGTATCAGCAGACCTTCATCTATAAAATATTATCGTTTTTGGGCAGGCTGGGCGGCAGGATAGATGAGTTTGGGCAGGAAGGCCGGCGGAGCCGAGATACCGTGCGGCCATCACGATGTCGAGCTTGGCTCCTCCCCCTCCAATAGGTTTTTTAAATGCTAATTCCTAACTATAACAGATGTGAAACCTATGGTTTTTTCAGTGAATATATATATATATATATATATATATATATACTAGCAGCCAGCCCCAGCGTTGCCCGGAGCAGAAGGGGGCTGGGGGCAGCATTTGAGGCTTGCGTGCACTAAGGGCTCTCGGCCGTACCTCTGTGCGCACCCGCTCCCGCCCCGACCCCCTCCCGCCCCGACTCCAATGTGTGCCTTTACCTTACCTTAGCCGCTGTTGGGGGCTGGGAGCAGCATTTGAGGCTTGCGTGCATTAAGGGCTCCCGCCCGTCCCTGTGTGCGCACCCACTCCCGCCCTGACCCCCTCCCGCCCCGACTCCAATGTGTGTCTTTACCTTACCTGAGCCGCCGCTCCTCCCCACGCTCCTCACTTCACCGCCGCTCCATATCCGCCGCTCCTCCTCGTCATGACTCACCTGAGCCGCCGTGTCTACCCGCACTCCTCACTTCACCGCCGCTCCATTTCCGCCGCTCCTCCTCGTCTTCACATACGTTGCGGCCAGCGCTACGTCGCGGGCGGCGCTACTTTCAGGGCACTACTTTTTTGTTAAACTTATATTTTTAAATTTACGTTTATTTTAAATGTTTTTATAGCCTATGACCATCTGCACGCCCTGACAATTTCTACGATGTATTGAGTGTGTGGATTGGCGCTGTGGTTCCCGAGTTTACCTGGCTCAAAGGTTTGTGCTCTCTCTTTATAATAGTAGTATAGATGTATGTATATATGGACACGCACACACACACATATATATAAATGTATATATTCACTGAAAAAAACATAAGTTTAAGAGACCTTATAGTTAGGAATTAGCATTTAACAATCCTATGAAATTCACTGAAAAAAACCATAGGTTTCATGAGTGTTATATTTAGCTGGACATTTCACTTGTACAAAACCATAGAAATTCCTCCGTTATAGTTAGTTGTGCTAACTGTAACTCGCGCACCCGCAATGCACTGCTGATGATGCCGCTTTGTTACGAGGAGTAAGGAGAGCCCTGCTGTTTTTGGTTTATAGACTGTGGGAGGAACGGTGACTTTGCTCAGAACCCACGACTCGCTGCACCCGCTTCGTGGGTGCCGCTTCGCAAACTGTGTCCCTACCTTTGCTTTTTCTGCAGCCTGGGCTTCTGGGTCGTGTTGGAACGGAGAGCGAACGTTGAACGCCGGCAGGGACTCAAAGTACCAGGAGTCCCTGCCTGACCCATCACACCTGGTCCGCATTTGGCGGTCAGCCCCCACCCACTGGCAGCTACACCAATTTAATCCTCATGTAGCCCATGCTTCCTGGGAGCCGCTTTGTTATGAGGAGTAAGGAGAGCCCTGCTGTTTTTGGTTCATAGACTGTGGGAGGATTGGTGACTTTGCTCAGAACCCACGACTCGCTGCACCCGCTTTGCGGGTGTTGCTTCGCGAACTGTGTCCCTACCTGTGTTTCTACTGCAGCCTGGGTTTCTGGGGTGTGTTGGAAGGGAGAGCGTGCGCTGAACGCCGGCAGGGACTCGAAGCACCAAGAGTCCCTGCCTGACCCATCACACCTGGTCCGCGTTTGGTGGTCAGCCCTGCCCACTGGCAGCTACACCAATTTAATCCTCGTGTAGCCCTTGCTTCCTGGGAGCCGCTTTGTTACGAGGAGTAAGGAGAGCCCTGCTTTTTTTGGTTTATAGATTGTGGGAGGAACGGTGACTTTGCTCAGAACCCACGACTCGCTGCACCCGCTTCGTGGGTGCCGCTTCGCGAACTGTGACCCTCTCAGTGTTTCTTCTGTAGCCTGGGCTTCTGGGTCGTAGGGACAGCGTGCGCTGAACGCCGGCAAGGACTCGAAGTACCAGGAGTCCCTGCCTGACCCATCACACCTGGTCCGCGTTTGGCGGTCAGCCCCGCCCACTGGCAGCTACACCAACTTAATCCTTGTGTAGCCCTTGCTTCCTGGGAGCCCCTTTGTTACGAGGAGTAAGGAGAGCCCTGCTGTTTTTGGCTTATAGACTGTGGGAGGAACGGTGACGTTGCTCAGAACCCACGAATCGCAGCACCCGCTTCGCGTATGCCGCTTCGCGAACTCTGTCAATACCTGTGCTTCTCCTGCGGCCTGGACTTCTGGGGCGTGTTGGAAACGAGAGTGAGCGCTGAACGCCGGCAGGGACTCGAAGTACCAGGAGTCCCTACCTGACCCATCACACCTGGTCTGCGTTCAGCGATCAGCCCCGCCCAATGGCAGCTACACCAATTTAATCCTCGTGTAGCCCTTGCTTCCTGGGAGCCGCTTTGTTACGAGGAGTAAGGAGAGCCCTGCTGTTTTTGGTTTATAGATTGTGGGAGGAACGGTGACTTTTCTCAGAACCCACGACTCGCAGCACCCGCTTCGCGGGTGCCGCTTCGCGAACTGTGTCCCTACCTGTGCTTCTTCTGCAGCCTGGGTTTCTGGGGCGTGTTGGAAAGGAGAGCGAGCGCTGAACGCCGGCAGGGACTCAAAGTACCAGGAGTCCCTGCCTGACCCATCACACCTGCTCCGCATTTGGCGGTCAGCCCCGCCCACTGGCAGCTACACCAATTTAATCCTCGTGTAGCCCTTGCTTCCTGGGAGCCGCTTTGTTACGAGGAGTAAGGAGAGCCCTGCTGTTTTTGGTTTATAGACTGTGGGAGGAACGGTGACTTTGCTCAGAACACCCGACTGGCTGCACCCGCTTTGCGTATGCCGCTTCGCGAACTGTGTCAATACCTTTGCTTCTCCTGCAGCTGGGCTTCTGGGGCGTGTTGGAAAGGAGAGCGAGCGCTGAACGCCGGCAGGGACTCGAAGTACCAGGAGTCCCTACCTGACCCATCACACCTGGTCCGCGTTCAGCGGTCAGCCCCGCCCACTGGCAGCTACACCAATTTAATCCTCGTGTAGCCCTTGCTTCCTAGGAGCCGCTTTGTTACGAGGAATAAGGAGAGCCCTGCTGTTTTTGGTTTATAGACTGTGGGAGGAACGGTGACTTTGCTCAGAAACCACGACTAGCAGCACCCGCTTCGCGGGTGCCGCTTCGCAAACTGTGTCCCTGCCTGTGCTTCTTCTGCAGCCTGGGCTTCTGGGGCATGTTAGAAAGGAGAGCGAGCGCTGAATGCCGGCAGGGACTCGAAGTACCAGGAGTCCCTGCCTGTCCCATCACAACTGGTCTGCGTTTGGCGGTCAGCCCCGCCCACTGGCAGCTACACCAATTTAATCCTCGTGTAGCCCTTGCTTCCTGGGAGCCGCTTTGTTAGGAGGAGTAAGGAGAGCCCTGCTGTTTTTGGTTTATAGACTGTGGGAGGAACGGTGACTTTGCTCAGAACCCACGACTGGCTGCACCCGCTTCGCGGGTGCCCCTTCGCGAACTGTGTCCCTACCTGTGTTTCTTCTGCAGCATGGGCTTCTGGGGCGTGTTGCAAAAGGAGAGCGTGCGCTGACCGCCGGCAGGGACTCGAAGTACCAGGAGTCCCTGCCTGACCCATTATTCAGGCACAGTCAGGAAAATCAATTCCACTTTCCTGGGGAGGGGCTGATATCATTGTGATATTAAAGATAAATAAACCCCCACTAGAACATGAATCTTACCGCCCGATAACGCTTATGAACGCAGATGCCAAAATGTATTCTAAAACACTTGCACAAAGATTAAGTAAGATTATAGAGCACTTGGTTAGCACAACACAGCATGGGTCTATCCCAGGGAAGGGGACCACACAGCATACGAGGCAGATGATCACTATTTTAGACGCCATGGGAGTTGCAGTGGACCCTGTCGCAGCCGTATTTCTGGACGCAGAGAAGGCCTTCGACAGGGTCTCCTGGAAATACCTATGGGAAGGAATGAATTGGTTTGGGCTGGGAAAAGGATATATCAAGGCAATCCAGGCACTGTACACAGAACTTACTGCTAAAATAAGAATCAACAAAGGATACACTGACCCAGTGCAGATAAAGCGTGGCAGAAGGCAGGGATGCCCTGCATCTCCGCTGCTTTTCGCCCTGTATATCAATCCTATTTTGCGCAGACTGGGAAATAATTGTATGATCTCTCCAATTAGGCTACATGGTATTAGCTATAAAGTATTCGCCTCTGCGGATGATGTGGCCATCATCACAAATAATCCAGATATAGCCCTCCCTGAGATAGAGAGGGAAGCAGCAAGCTTCGGAGCAATCTCAGGATACCGAATTAATAGAGAGAAAACTCAAATAGTACAGAATAGCTACATGATATATCAAGACAACAGAGTTGTCGATGAAGCAACATAATTAGGAATAAAAGTCGCTGCAGATCTAGACAATCTGGTGGAGATTAATATGAGACCACTAGTAAATAAAGTAAAGGAAAATACGGAAGGGATACATAAACTACATCTGACTTTGATGGGTCGTATAAACGTGATCAAAATGACCACCTTTCCTAAATTCTTGTACTTATTTAGAGCTATCCCACTTCTTTTTGATCATCTTTGGTTTAACAAAATAGAAGCAATACTAAACAAATTTATTTGGGCACATGGGAAAACCAGGAGAGCATATCGACACCTTACACTACCAAGAGAAAAGGGGGGCTGGGGAGCACCTGATTTTCGGTTCTACTACTGGGCCGTAGCTATGCAATATTTCCAGGGACTAATTGGTGGTGGCGGCACAGAGCAAGGAGATTATACACAGGGATTCACTAAGTCTATACTGCTCTATTGGGAGGCGGGGCTGAAAACGGATTTCTGAACACAATTGATTTTAGTTACTTTAAACATACCAGGTTCAAAACCTTAAAAGCAGCGTACAGCATCTGGAAGGTGATACAAAAGAAAATGGGCCTAGGAAGACACAATAGCTATACACGGCTGTACACGAATAGATCTCTACCTGGAGATATCTTTAGGGACATGGTGATGAGGGACTGGGACAATAAAGGGATCAAGAAGATTGGGAACCTTATGAACCAACAGGGGGAAATCCTACAGTTCCGTGAGATCCAAAGTAAATTTAAGGTAACAAACAATAGTTTCTTTAAATATTTACAGATCAGAAGCTATCTGTCAAATAAACAGGGAGGAGCATTGGGTTTTGGGGCTTCTTGTATAATGGACTATTAAGAGGGCAGCACTCACTGTACAATCCGATATTTATATGCAGAATTGTGTATATACAAATCCGATGACAGGGAGAAATATGCCAGGAAGTGGGCGGAAAAAGTGGGTTTACATTCAGAAGGATTTCAGCTGTCCCTAGATCTGGGCCGAACGGTTTTATGTTCTGCCACCTTACAGTCACAGCATTATAAGACCCTGCACTCGCTCTATCATACCCCAGCTAGAATTGCACAATGGGGAGGCAACACAGGAATAACATGTCCACGATGTGATTCGGCGAATGCAGACATTACCCACATGTTTTCGCAATGCCCACAATTGTATTCTCTTAAAAAAGAGATTGAGAAATGTATTGATGTATCGCTGGGATTTAAAATTAAGCTTACAGATGACTTATTACTGTTGGGGGTATCGGTGGGATCAGAGGATGCTCCTTTGGAGTTTATGTTTATGGTGACTGCAGTTTTTTGTATTTGCATAGCATCATCATGGCTTGATAGGGTCCCACCTACCTTTCAAATGTGGATCGCTCGGTTATTGTCAACTTATAACTTAGAAAAAGCAATATATGATAGAAAGGGAAAAAGAGGCATATCTCTGGGTAGGAAGATTTGGCATCTAGTGGTAAACTGGAAAAACGGATTGATAAATCGGGAAGGGATGTCTGCTGCAAGGGCCTATATAGCTGATGACATGGGTTGAAAAGTACGCAAACTGTTGTTTTTTATTATTGTTTTAACCTTTTGTGTATCAAAAATTCATTTATAATTACCTGCAAATAACGGTATTAGTACTGTAATGATTTGAAAAGTATAAGTGTGCTGTAACATTTATTGGTTTATTACTTGGGAAAATGTTAGAAAAATTTCTTTAAAAAATTTAAAAAAAAGGAAAGGAGAGCAAGCGCTGAACACCGGCAGGTACTTGAAGTACCAGGAGTCCCTGCCTGACCCATCACACCTGGTCTGCGTTCGGCGGTCAGCCCCGCCCACTGGCAGCTACACCAATTTAATCCTCGTGTAGCCCTTGCTTCCTGGGAGCCGCTTTGTTACGAGGAGTAAGGAGAGCCCTGCTGTTTTTGGTTTATAGACTGTGGGAGGAACGGTGACTTTGCCCAGAACCCACGACTAGCTGCACCCGCTTCGCGGGTGCCGCTTCGCGAACTCTGTCAATACCTGTGCTTCTCCTGCAGCCTGGACTTCTGGGGCGTGTTGGAAAGGAGAGCGAGTGCTGAACACCGGCAGGGACTCGAAGTACCAGGAGTCCCTGCCTGACCCATCACACCTGGTCCGGGTTCGGCGGTCAGCCCCGCCCACTGGCAGTTACCCGTCATACAAAAGAGATTGAGCTCCCTGCTGCGCGGGATCGTCCCGGGAGAAGCCCGGGACAAGGGCGGGGCCATCTGTGGCCATCGGAGGTACGTAGGCCGGGCAACCCCTCTAACATTTTTTCTTTTCCATTTTGTACTATTAGTGTCGTTTTTCTTCTATTATAGTTTATTGTTGCCCCCGGGGGTTGTTTCATCTAACTTAGCTTATTGCCCATGCCAATGACTTCGAGGTCCGGGAAGGCAAGGAGGGAGGGGTGTGGCTCTGTAAGCAGTACTAGGGATCAATTCATAACCCGAGCCTTTTCTCTGTTAGAGAAGGAAATTGCTATCACGGAACGCCGACTGTCACTCGAACCGCTTAATCAAAAGAGTTCCTCATTAGGGCCTCTAGCTCTAGCGGTTTTACCTGCAAATATTGTCATGCATGTGGAGGGTGTATCCCCGGTTTCAGAACAAGTTAATATAGGTGCCATCAGGGCTAGCCTAGATAGGCTTAATGGTGTAGTATCTCCTGGGCCAGAGCCCCTCTTGCCCGTAGAGTTGCCCGCGGTTCCTTTTGAAAATGCCGCACAATCTAGTAACCCAAACCCTTCTAGGGGCCTCCTTGGAAAGGGGAAGATAGTGGGGGTTGTGGGTCCTAGATATTCCGCCCTCAAAAGGAAAAGAACCATAAGCAGTGTAAGGGGTGGGCGTATTAAACCTCCCAAAAAATGTAAAGCAAAAAATCTCATGGAAGGGGAGAAACTCTTGGGGTCAGGGAGGACAAGCTTATCGAATCGGTCACAAGGAAGTATCCAGTCTTCCAACCAGACTAATTCAGCAGAGCATGTGCATGGAGGTATAGAGTCTATTCCTGTTACAGGCCTCTTATCCCCGAGTCCGTTGATTTCCCAGATTGAAAAATGTGTGAAATCCTTGATCCTTCCCGTGTTGGAAAGGGTGAAGGTTGTGGCAGAGAGGCTAGACAGATTATGGCAGGCCACTCTGGATAACTTTTTCTCACTCAAATCCCTAATTAAATTGCGTGCTAAGAACCCCCAGGTAGAGAGCGAGCAGACTAGACACAAGGGGAGGGTCCCAGCTCTCGATGTGGTACAGGTGCCAGCAACTCCAGATCTAGCTCAGTTACCTCAGACAGGCCAGGCAGCTGTAGTAACGGCCGAACCTCCTATCTGTGTACAGTCAGCTAGTCCCACTGACGCTAAAATAACGGGGCAACCTTCTGTCAGTTCTTCTTCTAATATACTAAATCCAACGGGGCAGAAAACTATCCGCCACAGGGCACCAAGACAGAGAGATGATCAAAATCTCCCACCAGTCAATCAAAGGAGATCCAGCTATAGCACTGCACCGACCATCCAGCAGACCCCTCAGGCCCCAAATGAGGTCTTTGGAGCTCCCTATATTAATCTCCCGCCAGAGTGTCAACCGTATGTTGTTGTGCTAGCTAGTGTCCCGCCCCTGAAGGCTGACCAACATGAATCTCACCAGGAGCTTAAGAACAAAACCATGCACTGGTTAAGAAATAATAGACCCCTTCCAAGTCAGTTGGATGGTCAGATTCTTCATGTTAGAAGGGTGGGGTGGGTTGGCAATAGGTCCAAAGATTGTCAGGGGGACTGCATTGTGGTAAACTTCAAGGATGTAAGGGTTGTACGGTTTAATTGTAATCAGCGGGTAGGGTATGGTGGTGCAGGAATAGTTACAGTTGATCTGAGCTATTTCTATGCTAGAGCACAAGGTCCCATGAATGTCTGTCATCAGTTTTGGGGAGAAAGGCAGGATGGCTTCTTCCCCAATAACTCTCATGACTTCATGGCTTACCTACCTATCTTAGGGCCTGGGGGATATGGGAGGTCCAACGTTATTGACGTGGTGCCAATCCTTGGGATACCGTAACACTCCCAAATTCGGTGATTGTGCCTAAGTCTAGTAATCTGAGTTTAGCAAGTTTAGCAAGTGTACCTTCTGGCCCTTTGCCCAGGTTGTTGCCAGTGTGTGAACCCTGCTCTTATCAGACTAGTAATGGCCGGTCCGTGAGCGAGGGTCCACCGGTAGTGACCCCGCGAAGGGTCGGCACTCTTAAGTCCAATCCCCAAGTGGAGCCAGTTGTGGCGGATCCAGCCTTTAGGATTCTCAGCTGGAATATCGCGGGTATTTCCGGGAAGTTAGATCTACCTGATTGGAATACACAAGTGGAGGCGTATTCGATCTCTATCTTCCAAGAGACCAGGAGTGAGGAGCCCTGCCATAAGGTTGGTTACACCACTTATTTTGTACCAGCAGTCCCTTCATCCTCAGGGAAAGGTCGCCTTTCAGGAGGACTTCTCATATGGGTCGACGTCTCACTGGGCTGTCAAATTGTGCAGAGTGCGACCAACTCCCCTGACATACTTAAAATTTCACTAAGGGGGCCACGGAGAGGGCATACCGTACATATCTTTAACATCTATGCCAGGGGTACCAAAGGAGACTCTCTGTCCCCCATAGTTTCGTGCTTGGAAGACCAACTCAGGCAATGTCCTGCTAGCAAGTATGTCCTGGTTGCGGGGGATCTCAACTGTACTTTTGAGCCCCTCGCGTCTGAGGACATTTTGGACATTGCTGATGAGGATGCTAGGAGGGGTATACCCCCACTAACCATCCAATCTATAAGGAGGTGGTCCCAACGGGTCATACAATTGAATTCCTTGACCCTGGAACTAGGATTGAGGGCAGCAAATGGGACAACCATTTCTGATCCATCTGGAGCCCACACCTTTAACAGGGTGCACCATACTTCGAGGATAGATTACATCTTGCTTGACCTTAAGCTTTGGAGCTTTATGCATGATCTGGAAGTTCTGCCATCAGTAGATAGTGACCATAACCCGCTATCTCTGGCACTGTACCCCCAGTGGACGTGCGCGCATGGTGCGGTTATGCCAACTAAAGTGCTTTCAACCATGGAAGTCCGTCCCTCAAATTGCGGGAGGCGTCTTAAGTGGTGCAAGGTTGCTATGGACGAGGGGAAAACTCAAGCTATAGGGGCACTCCTAGTGAAAGTTCAGACCAAGTTGGATTCCCCTTCCCTGGCATATAGTGATGTGACTCCACTTTTTTATGAGACCATCAAAGCTTTGAGTAATCTCTTTTTAATCCCAAGCAGGGATCCTCCTTTGGCTGAGTGTAAGAATTCGAAGAGCCTTTTTGGCTGGTTTACTAAAAAATGCAGGGGTAAAACATCTGCACTTATTGCAGCAGTTAAAAGAAAATCTCTGGCTAAAATTAGGCTGGTTAGGAAAGATTATAAACAGACTATTAATGCAGCAGAGAAAGAATGGGAGGACAGGTACTGGTGTAATCTAAAGGAAGCCAGTGCAGGAAGGCACCCTAGAGGGTTTTGGAACCTAATTAGGGCTAGGAGCAGGCCAGATAATACCCTTATCACGTGCAACATCACGGGCCAAAGTTGGTACAATCATTTCTTGTCCCTCTATAACACCACCATGGAGGGTAATCAGGTGATGCCTAATTCCCATTTTATTATAAGTGACCCCCTAGTGGACCAATTAGGAGATCCTTTCTCTCCAAAGGAAGTCGAAAACGTAATAAAAACTTTGGTGCCACTTAATGCAGCTGGCCCGACGGGATCCTGGGAGACTTGTTACGCGCCAATCATCAATGTTATTAATAACAGAGCGTCAGTCCCAGACTCTTGGAAAGGGGCGGAGGTCGTCCCAATCTTAAAAAAGGGGTGCCGGGACGACCCGCCAATTACCGCCCAATTAGCCTTATTGATGCTACACAGAAGGTTGCGGGAAAAGTGGTTCTGGGGAGGGTGCTCCAGTGAGTGGCTGATAACAACATCTTATCAGACTACCAAGCTGGTTTCAGGTCCGGTACAGGGACTATTGAACAGGCCTTTAGACTGGTGCTAGTTTATTGGAAGGTGGGGGTACTGGGCAAAGGCAGTCTTTACTTAGCGTTTATAGATCTAAATACTGCCTTTGACCTAGTGCCCCGGGAGGGGCTGTGGGAGGTCCTGTCCGGACTGGGGTTGCCCCTGTATAGCTTGTCCTTACTGGTGAGGCTCCATGCTGACAACTTTGCTCAGGTGCGGTGGGGCCCGCATGGCCAAAAAACAGATAAGATCTCAGTGAATAGGGGTCTCCGCCAGGGATGTGTGCTCGCTCCCACTCTATTTTCACTTTATGTAAATGGAGTGGTTGACCATTTTTTAATAAAATCTATCAGACGCACCCTCCCTGGCGGGCAAGCGAATACCAACCCTCCTATTCACTGACAACACTCTCCTTATCTTGAAGTCCCCCGTGGGCCTGCAGAGCCTTTTGGACAGCTTTCAGGCCTTCTGTACACAAAGGGGATTGATTATTAACACTGACAAAACCAGGTATTTGGTTCTGAACCCGCCCAAAAAAATGGGACGACCTCCATTATTGAATTCTGTACCCATGGAGAGGGTTGCGGAACTCGACTATTTAGGCATTCGTTTAACAGATACCATGCAGTGGAACTCGCATATCCAAATGATGCTTCTAAGTCACAAAAGGGTAGGGGGGCTTTTCTTAGGGAACAGCGCTCCTCTTCAATTAAACCTATCGCCCATGTTATCGAGATTTATAAAGCAAGAGGGGTTAGTGCGGCCCTGTATGGGGCAGAGTTGTGGGGTTCATATAACATCGAGGTACTAGTCAGATCCGAGAATAGATTCTTGAAGGATCTGATAGCACTTCCGATCAAAGATCAAGCACAAATCCGCCCGTTGTTACTCTGTGCCCGGATATGGCGAGTGCCTGAGTTGGCTTCTTATGCAGAAGGTTTGACGGAGGTTATGTCAATGCATGGCTGGTCCAAAATCAAATGGCTGAAAGGTGTGAAATTTCTGCTTATGGGTTGGGTTTGGGAGATGCTTGGGAATCTAGATCTGCTCCACCTAAAGCTGTCCTCAAGAAGCTGTATTGGAATTGGATCACTAACAAAAACTGCTCTGTGTCGATGCATTGTAGAACCACTGTTGAATTCTTGAGGGTTAATGATGTGGCTGCTTACGAACCATATTTGGACACCATTACGAACCCTGTAGATCGGGCCCTGTATTTTAAATTTAAATATTTTAAATTTAGAGTGGGGTCGCTACCAGTAGGCGAATTGACCACGCGCTGGAAACCTCAACAGACCTCACCTTTTTGTCCAAGTTGTATGGCACGAGTAGAGTCTGTTGCCCACTTCTTATTTGAATGCCCAGCCTGTGAAGTCCCGAGGCGCTGTTGGTTAAAACCAATATGTAGAGAACTAGGCACTCGGCATCATATTGTGGCACTACGTATTTTGATGTCAGACACTCGGACTCTGTTTTCATGTGCTGTGTCCAAATTTTTAGGATGGTCATGGTCCATCCGATCAAAAAGGCTTTCTTTATTCATTTAATGATTGTTTTATAATATATATATATTGCTGTTTATAAGTAAGTCACTATGTATACTACTAAGTACGTTGCAAATATTGTGGTTTTTAAATGTGTTGTAAAATGCTTTTAAGATATATTTTTATCGAAATAAAGCCTTCAAACTAAACATCATTCATGACATGGTCAATGACATCACTGATGACATAACTGATGACATCTCAAATGACATCACTGATGACATCATCCACGTGGCAATCTGATACACCTCATCACACACTAGTATAACCTTTGATCACTCACTGTAAAATACAGAGTACCACATTTGAAAGCATTGACACACAGATACCAGTTACTACATACGCACTCACTGATTCCTAAGTCTACACACACAACTGTCCATTCACCCACAGAATCACTTATACATGCAGTCACTGATCAATGGTAGCACTATCAAATGTACTCATACACCTATATAGACATTGACACCTCAGCAGTCATCCTAGTCGGTTATGCATTGATGCTACTCACTCATGAAAAGAATAAATCACACTTACATTTACTCACCTACACAGTTATACACACAACACCTGATTTATACATACACATAGTAAATCATAGTCACTATGTTAAAAAATCACTATTACAATTATACAATCATTCATACAGTTACTCTCACAATCACTGACTCTTATGTACACTTATTTATATACACCAATTCTCATATACAATGCCTTTTATTTTTCTACTTTATTGTAGATGTACCACTGACACATATATTCACTTATAAACATACAAATAAACACACTCAGACACCCAAACATCTGTTTCCATAAACACTCCTAAACCAATATGCCTAGACAATCAACCACTCACACATCTATGCATAGAGTTGCAACTCCCCCACCCAACCACAGATACACTCAGTCTCCCTTACACATACTTAGCCAACTAATCAATAACTAATATAGACATTCACGTAGTTAGTGACAAATTGATGCAGCAGGTTATACAACAACAGAGACAGTGATACACACATTCACATAGTTTGGTTACTAACCCATATATTTAGTGAGACACATTTAATTACTCACTTAAACAAACAGTCAGACAGCTACTAAATCCTCCATCCAGACAGTTATATATCCACTCAATCTTCAATACAGATTGATATATATATATATATATATATATATTCACTGAAAAAAACATTGGTTATAGACCATATATAGTTAGGGATTAGCCTTTTCAAAACCTTATTTTACTCACACAAAACCATTGAAATTTCATATATAGTTAGTTCCACTAACTATATATCGCGCACCCGCAATCCACTGCTGATGATGTCACATATTACATCATTCATGACATGGTTAGTGACATCACTGATGACATCACTGATGACATCTCAAATGACATCACTGATGACATCACTGATGACAACATCCAGTGACTGTATGTTTCTGTAAAGTTAAAATATGTCTTACATATTGAAGAATGAGTGGATGTATAAGTGTCTGGATGAAGGATTTAGTAGGTGCATGACTGACTGTATGAGTGAGTGATTAAATGTGTCTCACTGAGTGCATGGGTTAGTGACTAAACTCTTTTAATTTGTGCATCATTATATCTGTTGTTCTACAAACTGCTGCATATGTTGATCAGTAGCTATATGAGTAACTGTATGGGTTATTCATTGGTTGTCCAAGTATTTGTATGGGAAACTGAGTGTGTGTGTATGGGTGGCTGGGAGGTGTGTGACTCTGTACATAGATGTGTGAGTAGTTGATTCACTATATGTATGGGTTCAAAAGTGCATGTGGAAACAGCTGTATGGGCGGTTGACTGTGCATGAGTGTATTAGTGAGTGAATGGATATCTCAGTGCTACATGTCAAAGTAAGTACATATGTAAAACACAGTACATGTGAGAGTTGACATATATAAATAACTGTGCATAAGAGCCAGTGAATGTGTGAGTGGCTGTATGGATCATTGTGAACATGTATCAGGGATTGTATAAGAGAGTAAAGTAAATATGTGTTAGTATATGTTTGAATAAGTAAGGTGTGTATAACTGTATAGTTGAGAAAATGGAGGTGTGATTGATTTTTTGCATAACTGACTAGGTGTGTGAGTAACTCCATGGATGAGTGACAGTCTGTGACTGTCTGTTTACACTGATTGTATCTAAGGTTATATTAGAGTCTGAAGAGGTTCATGGTATTATCACATGAATGATATCATCAGTGATGTGATCAGTCATGTCAAATGAGATGTTATCAGTGATTTTATCAGTGATGTCATTTGAGATGTCATCAGTGATATCATTTGAGATGTCATCAGTGATGTCATTTGAGATGTCATCAGTGATGTCATCAGTGATGTCACTAACCATGTCATGAATGATGTAATATGTGACATCATCAGCAGTGGATTGCGGGTGCGCGATATATAGTTAGTGGAACTAACTATATATGAAATTTCAATGGTTTTGTGTGAGTAAAATAAGGTTTTGAAAAGGCTAATCCCTAACTATATATGGTCTATAACCAATGGTTTTTTCAGTGAATTTTCAAGGTTTTGTAAATGCAAATTCCTAACTATATATGGCCTATAACCTATGGTTTTTTCAGTGAATTTCAATGGTTTTTTAATAGCAAATATCAAAAGCTGTAAAATGTCAAGTACATGATAGGTAAAAACTTTTTCGTGTTTATGCACGCTGATGTGCTTTGAATGCTGCCCCCCTCCCCTCTTTTCTCTTAGTAGTACTCTCTCTTTGCAGATAGTGAAGAGTAGTTAACGCAGGCCTTTACCCCCGTTGTAATCCGTCGTGCCTGCTTGTCTCTCCATTTGATTGATTGTTATCCAAGCATTTACTGTTTTACAATTGATTCTCTTTGGTTCATTCTCTATTTACAAACAAGCACAAAGTCGCAATACTCTGTTTAGTCTTTGCAGATAGTGAAAAATCGTGAAAAATCGTGTAAAAAAATAAAATTAATCGAGCAAAATCAGTAGGCCACTAATTGGATCTCTTTTTGACCTCGCTAAAATAGAAATATTAAGAACAACCCTTCATGAGAAATACGAAAATAGTGAGATGAACTGAGCTCCACACCATGAGGGCTGCAAGACAGCTCGGCTCCGTCACCCACCCCGCCCAAAATAACGAAAAACCCTATGCAAATATAAAAAATATATACAAAGTCAAAGTCAAGTCAAAATAGTTTATTTTGTTACGGTACTCAATTGAGGACCACAAAAATAAGATAAATACATTATACAATCACATTTAATACATATTCAGTGAAATTTTCCAAAACTTAAACATTTTATAGCAAACATATTCATTTGGGGGGTTTTTGCAAATTAATAAAAAGTCCTTTGAGTTTACGATCCTACATGATCGGTAAATGGGCATAAGACATGATAACCTTGCCTTCACAATTGCTGTATTAGGACATATAAAAAGAAGATGTTCCAAATTCTGGTTGCCCCCCTGACAAAAGGTACATAAATTTGTCTTTTCTGATCTCCAGGTAGAGGTAAAAGTTAATACAGGAAGGATTCCTAGACGCAGCATCATAATTGCGCGTCTTGCACCATGTATAAGGGTATAGTCTAGATAGGGTAGGTATTGCTTATATTCATGGGAGTTTGCGTAGGTCTTATACAAAGGTAAACTAACACAATGTGTATGGTCAATGTCATAACTCAGTTTAGGGGTGAGTTTTTTTAAAAATAGTTTAAGTTGGGCTGGAGACCATGCAGACAATAATTCTACACTAATTTTAGCTAGCTGAAAAGCCTCTTGCATATTATTTGAAAAAGTGAGATTGGTGGAACCGATGTTAAATGTCTCAATTTTTAGTAAACTTCGAAGAGTGCCTTCCTTAGAGTGAAGAAGATTATAGGCCCACCTTATGATACTAGCTACAGCTGTAGCGAAGGCACTCGTGATGTTACATTCCAATCTCAACACCTGTACTGGGGTAGATGTGGAGAACTTTAGTAAGTTTTTTAGTATTTTACCTTCAATTAAGTTCATATATGTCCATTGATAAATAGGAATATATTCCGAAGCATACGAGACAACCGGTGGAATCTTCGCTCGATAAACTTGAATCAGTGCCGAGAGTGCCTATGTCCAGTAGCAGAATATAAACGGGACAATGCCCCAGCATGTAGGTCACTTTTCCTTTTTAAATGATCAATTTGACTGTTGTTACTCATATTTTGCGAAAAAATTCTGCCCAAATAAGTATATTCCTTTACCTGCTCTACTTTCTCCCCTCCCAACTTCCATTCATATCTCACCCTTTTCTTCTGTTTAGAGAAAGCAACCACTTTGGTCTTGGAAATATTTGGAATTAGGAAATTTTTCTTAGAGTACTGATGTAAAGTATCTAGAAGATTTTGAAGTCCAAATGGTGTTAGATCGAACAGGACAATGTCGTCCGCATACAGCAGGGAATGAATATACTCGTTGGCTATCTTTGGCGGTGTACTTAAACATTGTTGTAGATTACTTGGTAAATCACTTAGGTACAAAGAAAATAAAATTGGAGCCAGGAGGCACCCTTGTTTTAAGCCATTTGATGTGAACATTACCCTTGAAAGACCTTTATCACTCCCCATTTGAATACGGCACCAAGTGTCACTGTGGAGATTCACTATTAAGAGCAATAGCTGTTCTGGTATGCCCATTTTTCTCAGTTTTGACCACAAGGTCGGTCTGTCTACTCGATCGAAGGCCGTCGAGTAGTCTATAAATGCTGCATAGATGGTTTGCTTTTTCCCTGATACATATTTGTCCAGAATTGTTTGGAGGATGGCTACGTTGTCAGTCACTGCATGATTTGGACGAAATCCAGACTGAAACATGGGGATTAAACCCAGGGAAAATGCCCAAGTTTTTAGCTGGTCCAATATTTCTGCAGCGAAAATCTTACCGACGGCATCCATGAGGGCAATTTGCCTATAGTTTCCCAGAATGTTTCTTTTCCCTTTTTTGTAGATCGGGATGATTATACTCCCCTTCCAGGAAATTGGCATTTTGCCGCTATCGATTATATAGTTAAATAGTGGCGAAAGTAGCCGTCCCCACTCTTTGTACTCAATTTGGTAGGCCTTGATAGGTATCTGATCGGGTCCCGATGCGCCAGTACTTCTTGCCCATCTTATGATCTTAGAGACAGATAATGCCGACGTTTTATTAATTTTTATGTCATTCTTTCCCAAACATTGTATTTCAGTTTCGCCATTATTACTCAACTTGTTTGGACTATAAAGCTCTCGGAGGTAAATTTCCCAGTCTTCTTCTGTGACAGGAGTTGATTCTAACTTTTTCTTGGTTCCAGTCATTATTGCAATCAGGGCCCAATATTTGCGCTGATTTTTTTGTTTGGCTGCTTCTTGGACTTCAATCCAATTGGTGTCCTGCTTCAGTTTTTTCTGTTTAGTTTTTTCTCGTCTTATTTGATTTTTTAATCTATTAATTTCCTTTTTATTTGCGAATGAGAAGTTCAAAAACTGGGCACGTATCAACCTGTTGATTTGTTTTACGACTGGTTTGTTTGAATTTTTGTGTTTACTACTTCGTTTACGTTTCCATAATTTTGTTTGTTCTAACTTACTTTGTAGTGCATGTTTCAGCCTATTTAGTATGCAGGCAAAGTTCATTATAGGATCAGCTGAATATGTAGTAGTCAACAGATTAGTTTGAGAGACCAAGAACCTCACGTGGTCCAAGTTTTCAGACCCCCAGTAAATTCGGCCTTTAGTTGCGTTTACTTCCAGTTCTGTTTGATGAAATATCGGTTGAAACTGGAAAGTAGCTTGTAGAATCCATTCAGTTGATAGACATAAGATAGCATGGTCACTTTCCTCATTGAATGTGATTGATAGTTGACTCATTCGATCTTTTTCTCCAATCCCACATATGAAATAGTCAAGTATAGATGGAGATCCATTACCCTGCCTTGTATACGATGCTGGTTTATCGCCGTGTATATTACCATTTAAGATAGTCCCGTTTATTCTTGGGAGAAATGATAATAATGCGCGACCTCTCCTATCAGATTTCATTCCTTTTGGGAGTACAGGGAATGATGTTTCCAAGGATTCCTCATTTAATAGTAGAGCCCATTTCTTTATTTCGCAGTTTGACATTTTTGCATTCATGTCTCCCATTATAATATAAGGCAAGTTGAATTGTTCTTCAATGATTTGGGAGATGGTCTCCATTAGTCGTTCAAACAACAGATCGCAGTTAGTGCTGGGAGGCGCATAGATGTTGAAGAGTAGTAAAAAAGTGGATGATGTTTGGGTTTTTAGAGATACTTTTAGACATTGTAAATTATCCATCTTTGTATTGATTACTTCTTGCGACCAGGAGTAATCTTCTTTTAGTAAGATTGCTAAACCGCCTTTAGCATGGCCCCTTCTAGAATTTTTTGCCAGGGTTTCAAAAACATAGTATCCTTTTTCAATAAAGGGTTTAGTATTCCATGTTTCCTGTAAACCAATAATGTCAGGGAGGGTTTCAGTTACATACTTCATTTTATTGTCCATCTTCCCAGCCAAATTCCAGGACAGTATCGTCATTCCTTTGCTAAACTTGATTTTTTTGAGGTTTAACAATTTTTTTACTATTTAGGGTTTCCGATAACCATGCCCAAGATTTTGTCGTATTCATATACAACACACCAGCAAAGAAACAGGGTAAAACATTTTATTAAATAACTATTTACATAACTATTTTATACTTTTTATTGCCCGATCCGGCTAGCTCAATCGATCGAGCATGAAACTCATGCACTCTGATAGCAAGTGTTGCTACTGATGCTATGCAGACCAAAACTGGTTTTCAGTTTGTACATTTTTCTAGATTTTTCCATCCAAGGTTGGTTGAGTTTGTAGAACGATGGCTTCAGATTTTCAACATACGGTGTGGTGGCGCGGACTGGGAGGGGGCGCTTCGCTCCTGCCCCCTCCCCAAGTAAGATTTTCATACGTGAAAGTACGTTAATGGTTTTGGTCCCTGAGTTGCTTCAATGTCACTGCCATTCTCAAATGGCATAAGTTCTGGATGTTGGGTGCCATAGTTCAGAGTTCTGAGCAGCGCTTGTAACACTGTCTGAAGCTTATTTCCACCTACTGCAGCTTCACTATTCTCAAAGTAAGTGAGTGTCGTTTGTGGACCTGACTGCATTTGAAAACAATGTGATATGGTACCTCCCTAAACCGCTTGACGGAGGCCCCCGAGGGGCGGTGTGATGGCACGGACTCGGAGAAGACGCTTGGCTCCGACCCCCTCCCCAAGTCTTATAGCACCAGTTTAGCCTGAGATCGCCCCCGACATAGGCGGCCGGCTCCCGGGGTCCGGCGGAACTTTTTGCCTTTTGATGACTCTTCTATTCTGGACCTTGTCCCACAATCCGTTTGACCTGAAGACACGCTGTAGTGGGGCGCCCCTTTACCGTTTTAGTTGCCATTCCGCCCGCTTTTGCCACACTGTGCCTCTTCCGCCATTCAGCTGTTTACCGCCCGCTCTTGCGACTACAGCGTCTCGCTCACCATGTAGTTGAGTTGCTCCCGCTTTTCCGATGCAACGATAAGCGACTGCCACAGGACTCTCAAAATGGCGGCCGGCTCTTCAGATTTGGGCGTGGTCCACTAAAATGGCCCTGGGACACCTTGGAACTCGGACGCTTCCCTGATAGGGCTTGGGTCCCATTCTCGAAAGCGTCCCCTCAGCCGTGAAGATTCTACAAAAGTCTTGGGGGCCCCCGACTCCCGCACGCTTCTGGTGGGGAGCGGCTGCCATGTTTGCTCGTGGAATGGCCACGACGGACCTACGAGATGGTGGTGCTCTCATGCTGACGCCAGCTTTAGTCTGAAACATCCAGAAACACTGTAGACTACCAATTCGATCAGTTCCGGTAGCGCCCCAACATGACCCGGTAGAGAAGAACTTGCCCTCCCCTCTTTGACTGATGGTTCTTGTTGCCTGTCCCCTCTGTTGTCATTTTACAGAACTTTTTGGACTGCTGAAAGGGGTTGTGTTCCGAACGCTGGTTGGTGGAGACATTTTGACTATATTCTTGACCTACGTTGTCGCGTAATGCGTTATATGACACGCCGCGTTAGCGCACCCGGAAGTGATCCGGGGCGCGGCGCGCAGCGCGTAACGTAAGCATAACAGGTCATGTGACTTGTTAATAAAACTTTTTATTGGTTCATTTTACTTTTGTTATTTTAATAATGAAAAGCTTGGTCATATGACCTAAAAAATACGCTTTTTATTGATTTCGAACTTTTTTTTAAAAAACATATATGTTATAATATTCCAGGCTAATGTACTTTCCCGGAAAATTTACAACTGTCCTGCAAGTAAAATATATTCCTTTTTCGAGAAAAAGGGCGTTTCTTCGTTCCATGACGGAGCCGTTGAGTAAAAGAGACTCGGCCTGCTGTCTTAGTCGCCGATACGCCTGATTATCAGATTCTTATCGATCACTTTATGTTGCAGGAGTGGAAAACACAACTGCCCTTGACCATTTATCTTTACTGCGTTCCTACATATTATACCTTTTATCCGTCATGTAATTGGACTGCTTTATTTCACTTGCCTTTTACTGATTCGAAAACAGTGACTAAAAGTAAAAACTTTACCAATGTAAATACTACTACCATGTTTTGTTTCAAAAACCTTTATTGTGAAAATGTCAGTATACAAATACGGGCCTATAACCACGTGGGCCGGCCACGGAGCAAACTGAAATCGTATATGAGGAGACATTTACATTATAGAGGAACGTAACGAGCGAGCCATTAGGTTGCAAGAACTAAGGTGTCTAACAGTTGCGGAATCGGTGGACGTACATTTTGTAATTAAAATACGACAGGGCCACTTACAAAAAAGTTATCTAGATATACATTTGCGTGCAAGTACCATGGGTGACGTTAATTCGAACTTTCAATAGTACAGTAATCAATAACACATCAGAACTTAATATCAATAGGGATGTCGAAATATTCAATCAATTCTCGTCCCCGCCCGCCATGAGCATCAAAACTGCATTCATATCTTGTGATATCAAGGTTGTTCAACCAGTACACAACAAGGAGTTACGAGTCCCATTTATACCGGCGCCATTTTGGGCGAGGCCGGGCAGGTCCAAGATATAGTCAAAATGTCTCCACCAACCATCGGCCAGACCAGAACCCCTTTCGGCCCTTTATGCTACAAGATGGTGTCTTCCATTCAGAAAATATTGTTGGCAGCATTTTGAAAGGAAAGATAAACAGCCGTTCTCCTAGTGAGTCTCACATTCTTACATTTAGGAAGAATGTTGAAGAGTAGTATGTGGAAAATCTGAAGCCATTTTTCTACAAACTCTCAATCAGCCTTGGATGGAAAAAAAAATCCTGAAGAATGTACAAACTGAAAACCAATTTTTGTCTGTATAGCATCAACAGCAACGCTTGAGTCAGCTTTGTGTCAAGCCGCCATTTTGATTCAATCAATAACGTCCCCCTGCACACATTCAGGGACCTGGTCGTGTCTTCAGATGAAACGGATTGTGGGACAAGAAGCAAAAAGGAAAAGGAAAAAAGTTCCGCCGGACCTCGGGAGCCGGCCGCCTATGTCATGTGCGACCTTTGGCCACACCAGGGCAATAGTGAAGCTGCAGCAGGTGCAAATAAGCTTCAGACAGTCTTACAAGCACTGCTCAGAACTCTCAACTATGGCACTCAACATCCAGGACTTGCCATTCGGATCTTGGCGCCTTGTGCTGGTTCCGACCTATTCACACATCGATCCACTACTGACATCACCTCATAAGCTAACGGGGCACCCCACGCCGACTTTCGGCGCAGCATTGTAGGATGGCCACACCAGTGCGGCAACTTGCTGGACACCACCTCGGTGCCATCCGGATCTCGGCGCGTTCGAGTCACTGTACCGCAAAAGTGACCGGAACTCAGCTGGACACGCCGTCTTTCAGCGCAGCATTGTAGGATGGCCACACCAGTGCGGCAATTTGCTGGACACCACCTCGGTGCCATCCGGATCTCTGCGCGTTCGAGTCACTGTACCGCAAGAGTGACCGCAACTCAGCTGGACACGCCGTCTTTCGGCGCAGCATTGTAGGATGGCCACACCAGTGCGGCAACTTGCTGAACACCACCTCGGTGCCATCCGGATCTCGGCGCGTTGTGCTGCCTTCGGCCTACTGTAGCCGCAAGTGCGGACGCAACTCAGTTGGACGGCGAGTGAAAAGATAAGGGGCGCCGCACTGCAGCCGAGGAGCCTCCATCTTGGGGGAGACGCACAGCCCCCACTGACTGATGCGACCTCACAGGCCAATGGGGCGCCCCACGCCGACTTTCGGCGCAGCATTGTAGGATAGCCACACCAGTGCAGCAACTTGCTGGACACTAACTCGGTGCCATCCGGATCTCGGCGCGTTGTGCTGCCTTCAGCCTATTCGCACATCGGTCCGCTACTGACGCCGCCTCACGTGCCAACGGATTTTCTACGCTTTTTGTAGCCCTATGCCGCATAACAGGTCATGTGACTTGTTTATAAAACTTTTCATTGGTTCATTTTACTTTTGGTTTCCTAAAGATGGAAGGCTTAGTCATATGACCTAAAAATAACACTTTTCATTGGTTTAGAACATTTTTTTTTCCCAAACGATGAAAGCCCCACCTTGTTTCTGGATGATTCAGACTGAAGCTGGCGTCAGCCTGAGAGCACCACCATCTCGTGGCTCCGTCGTGGTCATTCCGCGAGCAATCATGGCAGCCGCTCCCCACCGGAAGCCTGCAGGAGTCGAGGGCCCCCAAGACTTTTGTAGAATCTTCACGGCTGAGGGGACGCTTTCGAGAATGGAGCCCAAGCCCTAGCAGGCAAGCGTCCGAGTTCCAAGGTGTCCCAGGGCCATTTTAGTGGACCAGGCCCAAAACCGAAGAGCCGTCCGCCATTTTAAGAGTCCTGTGGCAGCCACCTATCGCTGCACTGCAAGAGTGGGAGCAACTCAACAACAGGGTGAGCGAGACGCTGTAGCCGCAAGAGCGGGCGCAACTCAGCTGGATGGCCGCCACCTGGGGAGGCCCGTTCACGCCGCCTCCCCCACGCCCCCCCCGGGCCGCCCCACGCCAATTTTCGGAGCAGCATTGTAGGATACCAAAACCAGTGCGGCAGTTTACTGGACATCACCTGGGTGCCATCCACATCTCAGCGCGTTCTGCTGCCTTGGGACTATTCGCACAACAGACCGCTACTGACGAGGCCTCCCTCCGCACCACCCGGGACGCCCCACGCTGTTTTTCTGAGCTGCATTGTAGGATCCCAAAAACCAGTGCGGCACCCAGGTGACATCACCTGGGTGCCGTCCAGAACTCAGCACGTTGTGCTGCCTTGGGACTATTCGCACAAAAGACAGCTTCTGACCATTGTTGCTTTTTTTTGTCAAAAATGTTTAAATGTTTTTACAGTTTTTGTTCCGTTCGTTATATTTAAAAGTTAATAAAGTTTTATAATCCTACTTTGTTGGAGTGCTATATATTTTAAAAAAATCAGGTGAATGGGGCCTTGAATCGGGTTATTGTCATGTGTGGGCTTTGCAAGTGTACTGCTACAGGATCGGACATTTCAAACTCAAATGCACGTTCTTTTTCTTACCTTTCCGAAGCATGGAGCGCAATAGCAGGCAGAGAAAGGGTGATGCAAGTGTTGAACACTGCCTGGCCTGGCAAGTTGCTGGCAGTGCCCCCCCCCCCGCCCGCTCCTAAAAGAGGACACACACACACCGCCGCCCCGAGTACTTCACAGATCTTTAAAAGACCATGCGCTTGTTCATGAGGCTTAAATGGTTTATCACCCCCTCTAGAACCCCTGCATCGACCCTCTGACGATTCCTGGAAGAATTACCACGTAACACAATACCAAGCCTTGTCAGCTGAAACCCCCGAGGAATCGTGGGGCATATTATCAAGGGGGTTTATCTCCGCTTTTTTGGCTTTAAAAGCCAAGAAAGCGGAGATAAAATTATCTCCCTATTACCAAGCTGTCGCTAACACCAGTTAGTGACAGCTAAAAGGAGATAGCGACCATCTTGGGCCCCGCTTTGCATGTCAGTCATATTTATCACTAATGACATGCAAAGTGGGCGTGCCAAGATGTTAGCGACTGGAAACAGTCCCTAACATCGCTATCTCCTATTACCAACTTTTGGAGATATTCGCGCTAAGCGCGAATATCTCCAAAAGCTAACACCTGCCCTGAGCAGTTCTTAGCCATGTTATCCAATGGGAGGTGGATAACATGGCTAAGAGCATTTGCTCGATAATGCATGAATATCGCTGACTTTTCAGCGATATTCATGCATTGCAGCCGTTTTTTATCGCATTTGCGATAAACCTTGCTAATAGCAAGGTTTATCTGCGATAAAAATTGCCGATGTGCGACGATAATTTTTGTTTCTAAACAAGTTAGAGACAAAAATTATCGCTAGTTGTTGGTAATATGCCCCCGGGTTTTTGCTTGCAGAAATCGGGAGGCGGGAGACTAGCACTGAAATCAGTAGTCTCACGCCTGAATCGGGAGGGTTGGCATGTCTGGATTCTCTACAGCTGGGGCCATAAACTACATCCGCAGGGCTAGGTGATAGCCTGGGACCGGCCTGGCATCTAAAATCGCTGCCGTGCACGACAAAATTGTGGCATTGGAAAAAAGGCAAGATGGCGCAGACAATGTTTATCAATAAGGATTAATTTATAACAAAATATTTTATCGCACTGACAAATTGGCGGTCAACACTTCCTGATTTCCATCGAATCGAACGTTAACAGACGTCACGCAGCAAAAAAAAAAAAAAGCTCACGCACAGCCGCTGGAAGACATGTATCAACATATATGAGCCTCCTCAGCCACCCTCAGAAAACATAAGGGATTAGGATACGTCTCCCGCACCCCCTTATACCTAGTAATTTAATTAAAACGAAGCACAAAATGGCGAATTCCCGTTTCGCTACCAGTTTGCGGCCCAGTTCGCGGCCCGGCAAGCGCTTCTACCGTGAAAAATAATTTTTTTTTTTATTTTCCCCACGGGACCCTTTAATAACCCCAACAACATTCCTAGGGGGTCAAGAGGGGTATACCTTGCCCCCTTTCATTAAATTCCCCCTTCGTTTTTCACCTCTTCTTCTCTCTCGATCCTACCGAGAGATAAGATGGCGGCCGCTCCGGACTGTTTAGAATGTTGACAGACACCGGGGAGCCAATCAGCTTCGCATCGCAAAGTTCCGTTTCGCGAAAAGTAAGCGGACCGGAGCGCAGCCCGGAGCGCTGTTACAGATATATATCTTGTTTTGAACGTTAATTTCTCAAAATCCACTGGAGCACATATATTGAGACCTAGCAAAGGCACATCGGGCTAACAGTCCCTACAATTTTGCCAAGTTTCGTGCAAGTCCATTCAGCTGTTCGAGCTAAAAGTGAGGCCAAAGGCCCTATGGAAATTAACATGGGAAAAACGCGTTTTGGGACCCCCCTTTTTTCTCGGCCCCCCCTTGACGAAACCACCCCAAATTTTCAGGGGCTGCTCAGAAACAAAATGTGCCATTTTTCTGAAAATTTCAGCCTATTCTGTCCACAAATGCCAAAGTTATTAGACATAGAATTTTCAAAAGTTCCATAGACAAATAATCCTAACTATATATACCTACTGGCGAACGCCAGTAGGTAATATATATATATTACCTACTGGCGATAGCCAGTAGGTATATATAGTTAGGATTTTTTTCCTATGGGATTTTTGAAAATTCTATGTCGAATAACTTTGGCGTTTGAGGACAGAATTGGCTGAAATTTTTAGGAAAATGGAACATTTTGTTTCTGAGCAGCCCCTGAAAATTTGGGGGGGTTTCGTCAAGGGGGGGCCGAGAAAAAAGGGGGGTCCCAAAACGTGTTTTTCCCATGCAATTTTCCATAGGGCGGTTGGCCTCACTTTTAGCCTGAACGGCTGAATGGATTTACACCAAACTTGGCAAAATTGTAGGGACTGGTAGCCCGATGTGCCTTTGCTATGTCTCAAGATATAGGCTCCAGTGGTTTTTACGAAAATTAACTTTGAAAAATATATATTGGGCTACATTGGGCTATATATATGTTGGAGCCCAAATGTAGCCCAATGTAGCCCAATGTAGCCCAAAGATGGCCACCAGAGACAAAAAAAACAAATGTAGCCCAAATATCAGCCAGATGTAGCCCAACTATAGCCCAATGACAGAATGTCCCAGAGTGTTCTAAAGAACAACTAGAGTGCTAACAGTCCTACTTATTACAAAGGTATGGCACACCTGAAGCCATCTTGATTGGAATAAAGTGGTAACTCTTAAAACATTTAATTTAAAAAGGAACAAAATGAGGGGGTTCATTTTGCCATAGAAAGTATGATTAGCGAATATATGACGAAATCCCGCATACCATCAGTCCGCAAAAAAAATTCTGCATGTACTATTAGGCCGCAAATTAAAATAACGAAAACTTTTAGAACGAATATGCCTTTAGCATACACTAAACAACTAAACTACCCTAAACCCTAAAACACTACCCCCAGCATGACCCTACACTACACAAACAGTACAACACTATCCTAAACCCTAAAACACTACCCCCAGCATGACCCTACACTACGCAAACACTACAACACTACCCAAAACCCTAAAACACTACACCCCAGCATGACCCTACACTACGCAAACACTACCCTAAACCCTAAAACACTACCCCCAGCATGACCCTACACTACACAAACACTACAACACAACCCTAAACCCTAAAACACTACCCCCAGCATGACCCTACACTACGCAAACACTACAACACAACCCTAAACCCTAAAACACTACCCCCAGCATGACCCTACACTACGCTAACACTACAACATTACCCTAAACCCTAAAACACTACCCCCAGCATGACCCTACACTACGCAAACACTACAACACTATACTAAACCCTAAAACACTACCCCCAGCATGACCCTACACTACGCAAACACTACAACACTACCCAAAACCCTAAAACACTACACCCCAGCATGACCCTACACTACGCAAACACTACAACACTACCCTAAACCCTAAAACACTACCCCCAGCATGACCCTACACTACGCAAACACTACAACACTACCCTAAACCCTAAAACACTACCCCCAGCATGACCCTACACTACGCAAACACTACAACACTACCCAAAACCCTAAAACACTACCCCCAGCATGACCCTACACTACGCAAACACTACAACACTACCCAAAACCCTAAAACACTACCCCCAGCATGACCCTACACTACGCAAACACTACAACACTACCCAAAACCCTAAAACACTACCCCCAGCATGACCCTTCACTACGCAAACACTACAACACTACCCAAAACCCTAAAACACTACACCCCAGCATGACCCTACACTACGCAAACACTACAACACTACCCAAAACCCTAAAACACTACACCCCAGCATGACCCTACAACAACGCAAACACTACAACACTACCCAAAACCCTAAAACACTACCCCCAGCATGACCCTACACTATGCAAACACTACAACACTACCCAAAACCCTAAAACACTACCCCCAGCATGACCCTACACTACACAAACACTACAACACTACCCTAAACCCTAAAATACTACACCCCAGCATGACCCTACACTACGCAAACACTACAACACTACCCAAAACCCTAAAACACTACCCCCAGCATGACCCTACACTACGCAAACACTACAACACTATCCTAAACCCTAAAACACTACGCCCAGCATGACCCTACACTACGCAAACACTACAACACTACCCTAAACCCTACAACACTAGCCCCAGCATGACCCTACACTACGCAAACACTACAACACAACCCTAAACCCTAAAACACTACCCCCAGCATGACCCTACACTACGCAAACACTACAACACTACCCTAAACCCTAAAACACTACCCCCAGCATGACCCAACACTACGCAAACACTACAACACAACCCTAAACCCTAAAACACTACCCCCAGCATGACCCTACACTACGCATACACTACAACACTACCCAAAACCCTAAAACACTACACCCCAGCATGACCCTACACTACGCAAACACTACCCTAAACCCTAAAACACTACCCCCAGCATGACCCTACACTACACAAACACTACAACACTACCCTAAACCCTAAAACACTACCCCCAGCATGACCCTACACTACGCAAACACTACAACACTACCCTAAACCCTAAAACACTACCCCCAGCATGACCCTACACTACGCAAACACTACAACACTACCCAAAACCCTAAAACACTACCCCCAGCATGACCCTACACTACGCAAACACTACAACACTACCCAAAACCCTAAAACACTACCCCCAGCATGACCCTACACTACGCAAACACTACAACACTACCCAAAACCCTAAAACACTACACCCCAGCATGACCCTACACTACGCAAACACTACAACACTACCCAAAACCCTAAAACACTACACCCCAGCATGACCCTACAACAACGCAAACACTACAACACTACCCAAAACCCTAAAACACTACCCCCAGCATGACCCTACACTATGCAAACACTACAACACTACCCAAAACCCTAAAACACTACCCCCAGCATGACCCTACACTACACAAACACTACAACACTACCCTAAACCCTAAAATACTACACCCCAGCATGACCCTACACTACGCAAACACTACAACACTACCCAAAACCCTAAAACACTACCCCCAGCATGACCCTACACTACGCAAACACTACAACACTATCCTAAACCCTAAAACAGTACGCCCAGCATGACCCTACACTACGCAAACACTACAACACTACCCTAAACCCTAAAACACTAGCCCCAGCATGACCCTACACTACGCAAACACTACAACACAACCCTAAACCCTAAAACACTACCCCCAGCATGACCCTACACTACGCAAACACTACAACACTACCCTAAACCCTAAAACACTACCCCCAGCATGACCCTACACTACGCAAACACTACAACACAACCCTAAACCCTAAAACACTACCCCCAGCATGACCCTACACTACGCAAACACTACAACACTACCCAAAACCCTAAAACACTACACCCCAGCATGACCCTACACTACGCAAACACTACCCTAAACCCTAAAACACTACCCCCAGCATGACCCTACACTACACAAACACTACAACACAACCCTAAACCCTAAAACACTACCCCCAGCATGACCCTACACTACGCAAACACTACAACACAACCCTAAACCCTAAAACACTACCCCCAGCATGACCCTACACTACGCAAACACTACAACACTACCCTAAACCCTAAAACACTACCCCCAGCATGACCCTACACTACGCAAACACTACAACACTATACTAAACCCTAAAACACTACCCCCAGCATGACCCTACACTACGCAAACACTACAACACAACCCTAAACCCTAAAACACTACCCCCAGCATGACCCTACACTACGCAAACACTACAACACTACCCAAAACCCTAAAACACTACACCCCAGCATGACCCTACACTACGCAAACACTACCCTAAACCCTAAAACACTACCCCCAGCATGACCCTACACTACACAAACACTACAACACTACCCTAAACCCTAAAACACTACCCCCAGCATGACCCTACACTACGCAAACACTACAACACTACCCTAAACCCTAAAACACTACCCCCAGCATGACCCTACACTACGCAAACACTACAACACTACCCAAAACCCTAAAACACTACCCCCAGCATGACCCTACACTACGCAAACACTACAACACTACCCAAAACCCTAAAACACTACCCCCAGCATGACCCTACACTACGCAAACACTACAACACTACCCAAAACCCTAAAACACTACACCCCAGCATGACCCTACACTACGCAAACACTACAACACTACCCAAAACCCTAAAACACTACACCCCAGCATGACCCTACAACAACGCAAACACTACAACACTACCCAAAACCCTAAAACACTACCCCCAGCATGACCCTACACTATGCAAACACTACAACACTACCCAAAACCCTAAAACACTACCCCCAGCATGACCCTACACTACACAAACACTACAACACTACCCTAAACCCTAAAATACTACACCCCAGCATGACCCTACACTACGCAAACACTACAACACTACCCAAAACCCTAAAACACTACCCCCAGCATGACCCTACACTACGCAAACACTACAACACTATCCTAAACCCTAAAACACTACGCCCAGCATGACCCTACACTACGCAAACACTACAACACTACCCTAAACCCTAAAACACTAGCCCCAGCATGACCCTACACTACGCAAACACTACAACACAACCCTAAACCCTAAAACACTACCCCCAGCATGACCCTACACTACGCAAACACTACAACACTACCCTAAACCCTAAAACACTACCCCCAGCATGACCCTACACTACGCAAACACTACAACACAACCCTAAACCCTAAAACACTACCCCCAGCATGACCCTACACTACGCAAACACTACAACACTACCCAAAACCCTAAAACACTACACCCCAGCATGACCCTACACTACGCAAACACTACCCTAAACCCTAAAACACTACCCCCAGCATGACCCTACACTACACAAACACTACAACACAACCCTAAACCCTAAAACACTACCCCCAGCATGACCCTACACTACGCAAACACTACAACACAACCCTAAACCCTAAAACACTACCCCCAGCATGACCCTACACTACGCAAACACTACAACACTACCCTAAACCCTAAAACACTACCCCCAGCATGACCCTACACTACGCAAACACTACAACACTATACTAAACCCTAAAACACTACCCCCAGCATGACCCTACACTACGCAAACACTACAACACTACTCAAAACCCTAAAACACTACACCCCAGCATGACCCTACACTACGCAAACACTACAACACTACCCTAAACCCTAAAACACTACCCCCAGCATGACCCTACACTACGCAAACACTACAACACTACCCTAAACCCTAAAACACTACCCCCAGCATGACCCTACACTACGCAAACACTACAACACTACCCAAAACCCTAAAACACTACCCCCAGCATGACCCTACACTACGCAAACACTACAACAATTCCCAAAACCCTAAAACACTACCCCCAGCATGACCCTACACTACGCAAACACTACAACACTACCCAAAACCCTAAAACACTACCCCTAGCATGACCCTTCACTACGCAAACACTACAACACTACCCAAAACCCTAAAACACTACACCCCAGCATGACCCTACAACAACGCAAACACTACAACACTACCCAAAACCCTAAAACACTACCCCCAGCATGACCCTACACTATGCAAACACTACAATACTACCCAAAACCCTAAAACACTACCCCCAGCATGACCCTACACTACACAAACACTACAACACTACCCTAAACCCTAAAATACTACACCCCAGCATGACCCTACACTACGCAAACACTACAACACTACCCAAAACCCTAAAACACTACCCCCAGCATGACCCTACACTATGCAAACACTACAACACTATCCTAAACCCTAAAACACTACGCCCAGCATGACCCTACACTACGCAAACACTACAACACTACCCTAAACCCTAAAACACTAGCCCCAGCATGACCCTACACTACGCAAACACTACAACACAACCCTAAACTCTAAAACACTACCCCCAGCATGACCCTACACTACGCAAACACTACAACACTACCCTAAACCCTAAAACACTACCCCCAGCATGACCCTACACTACGCAAACACTACAACACAACCCTAAACCCTAAAACACTACCCCCAGCATGACCCTACACTAAACAACCACCACAACTCTACACTACACTAACACAACACTACACTACACAACACTACACTACACTACACAATCACTAATCCACGAAAAAATTAACACAAACCCACTTACCTCTCTCGTCATCGTGGTTTTCACAACGCAAATCCATTTACCATACATGCCTTTCAAACGTAATTCTTTGTAATGGCATGCGCGATAAATGCACATGCGTTTTGAAAAAATGCGGGATAATGGTATGCGAGGTCAATGACCTTGCGGGATAATGGTATGCGGACTGAAAGTCTGCGGGATAAAAAATGCGGGAAAATGGCTGCAAACCATGATTAGCAGCAGACTTCCCTGGTGAGCACTAGCTTTACTACAGTGATCTAATGAGCAACTAGAGTGCTAACATTCAGAATTTATGGCAAATGTGTGAAACATCTGAATGCCTTCTTGATAGAACCAAAGTAAACAAGCATTTAAAATGCAATAGATCTCGCCCTCGTTTAAGTTAAAGCCATTCTGTTTGTAATGAGGTGGCTTTTTAGCTTTGCTTTTATTAGTGTTTTTAAAACTTTCATGTAAATAACATGCATATGTATGCATATATGTATATGTATGCATGCATTTATATTTATATAGATATGCAGATTATATATGTTTATATATGTATATTACCTACTGGCGATAGCCAGTGGGTATATATAGTTAGGATTTTTTCTCTATGGGATTTCTGAAAATTCTATGTCTAATAACTTTGACGTTTGTGGACGGAATTGGCTGAAATTATCAGGAAAATGGCACATTTCGTTCCTGAGCAGCCCCTGAAAATTTGGGGGGGTTTCGTAAAGGGGGAGGCCGAGAAACAAGGGGGGTCCCAAAACACGTTTTTCCCATTCATTTTTCCATAGAGCGGTTGGACTCACTTTTAGCTCGAACGGCTGAATAGATTTACATGAAACTTGGCAAAATTGTAGATATGGTTTGCCCGACGTGCCTTTGCTATGTCTCAATATATGTGCTCCAGTGGATTTTGAGAAATTAACGTTTAAAAAAAAATATATATCTGTGACAGCGCTCCGGTTAGCGCCCCGGTTTGCGTACCTGACGCGTAACGGAACTTCGCGAAGCGAAGCTGATTGGCTCTCCGGTGTCTGTCAACATTCTAAACAGTCCGGAGCGGCCGCCATCTTGTCTCTCGGTACGATCGAGAGACAAGATGTGGTGAAAAACGAAGGGGGAAATGAAGGAAAGGGGGCATGGTAGACCACTCCTGACCCCCTAGGATTGATGAGGGGGATATTAAAGTGCCCCGCGGGGCAAAAAAAAAATATATAATTTTTTTGCGATTTTACGCCGTAGAGGCGCGTCCCGGTATGCGAACCGGGCAGCTCACCGGGCAGCTAACCGGGCAGCTAACCGGCAGCGTAGCTGTCAACATTGTAAACAGTCCGGAGCGGCCGCCATCTTGTCTCTCGGTAGGTTCGAGAGACAAGATGTGGTGAAAAAAGAAGGGGGAAATGAAGGAAAGGGGGCAAGGTAAACCCCTCCTGACCCCCTAGGATTGATGAGGGGGATATTAAAGTCCCCCGTGATTTTTCACGGTAGAGGCGCTTCCCGGTACGCGAACCGGGCAGCTAACCGGCAGCGTAACGGGAGTCCGCCATCTTGTGTTTTTGGAGCGTCCGGTTCGCGTACCGGGTAGCGTCCCGGTAAGCGTAACAAGGGGAAAACCAAGAGAAACAGTAAAAAAAAATTAAGGGAATAGATTTCCAGCAAACTTGACAAAATTGTAGGGACTGTTTGTTTGATGTGCCTTTGCAAGGCCTCAAGATATGTGCACGTTTCGATTTTGTCCAATTAAGGTTAAAAAATATATATATATCTGTAAGCGTGCTCCAGCACGCTTACGTTACGGGTTTTGTTTGCGCTGCAGAGCCGATACGTCACGGTTATGCGACGCGTCATGAGGCGTCTCACGTGGCTACGTGATACGTCACGTAATAAAGAATATATTTTACAGCTATAGATATTAGCTTTTAAAAAACCAATTAAATTCACTGAAAAAACCATAGGTTATAGACCATATATAGTTAGGAATTTGCATTTACAAAACCTTGAAAATTCACTGAAAAAACCATAGGTTAGAGACCATATATAGTTAGCTGGACATTTTATTGACATAAAACCAATGAAATTCCATATATAGTTAGTTGCACTAACTATATATCGCGCACCCGCAATCCACTGCTGATGATGTCACATATTACATCATTCATGACATGGTCAGTGACATCACTGATGACATCACTGATGACATCTCAAATGACATCACTGATGACATCACTGATGACATCTCAAATGACATCACTGATGACATCATGACACACCAATACCAGTTACTACATACGCACTCACTGATTCCTACGTCTACACACACATTCACTCATTCACCCATACAATCACTCATACATACAGTCACTCATTATTACAACACTATCATATGCACTCATACACCTATGCAGACACTCACACACTGCCACTCATCCATGGAGTTACTCACACATCTAGTCAGTCCTGTAAAGAATCAATCACACTTCCATTTCCTCATCTATACAGTTAAACACAGAACACCATACTTCAGTGACATCACTGATGACATCACTGATGACATCTCAAATGACATCACTGATGACATCTCAAATGACATCACTGATGACATCATGACACACCAATACCAGTTACTACATACGCACTCACTGATTCCTACGTCTACACACACATTCACTCATTCACCCATACAATCACTCATACATACAGTCACTCATTATTACAAGACTATCATATGCACTCATACACCTAGTCAGTCCTGTGAAGAATCAATCACACTTCGATTTCCTCATCTATACAGTTAAACACAGAACACCATACTTTTCACACATATACTAACACATACTTACTCTCTTATACAATCACTGATACAAGTACACATTGATATGCACAGAGTCACACACCTCCCAGCCAGCCACACACACACTCAGTCTTCCATACATCCACTCATTCTTCAATATGTAAAACATATTTAAACTTTACAAAAACACACAGACACTAGATGATGTCATCAGTGATGTCATTTGAGATGTCATCAGTGATGTCATCAGTGATGTCATTTGAGATGTCATCAGTGATGTCATCAGTGATGTCACTGACCATGTCATGAATGATGTAATATGTGACATCATCAGCAGTGGATTGCGGGTGCGCGATATATAGTTAGTGCAACTAACTATATATGGAATTTCATTGGTTTTATGTCAATAAAATGTCCAGCTAACTATATATGGTCTCTAACCTATGGTTTTTTCAGTGAATATATATATATATATATTTGTGCAGGTTCCATATCCAAAGTAACAAAAACCACAGTCCTCGTGGGGAATGAAGATACGGACACGGTCCTCAGATTTGTGCAAAGGTTTATTTTCGGTGTTTAGGCGTCACGACGCGTTTCGGTCCCTCCTTGGACCTTGATCACATGACACAGTGTAATCAATCACATGGGTTTAAATGCTGGTTAGAATTGATGACATCAGCATAGTACCATAGACATAGAAAAGTTTTTTCAAGAAACAGTGACTTTAAAAACATCGCAGTTAAAGTACATTATGTCAATATCAGAGGTACATAGATAACTCAAGTTTAAAAAGAGAATATAAAGTGCAATAGTGAAATAAAACAAGGACAAAAATCTTTGAATCGTCCTGACTGAAAAGTGCTTGTGCAAGTGCAAAAGTAGACAGGTTTTAAAATATCTAGGATGCGCTGCGATGTTAAGCAGGAGTTTACACAATTTTGAGCCCAAAATTGGTTGCATGTAACGTGCATTATTATTCACATGAGTAATGGTGTAAATACCAGATTGTGATAGTTTAAGCGTGCAAAGCACAAGTGTAACAGATTCAAAACTAACGGTATAAATACCTTACCATGTTAGAAAATGCACTATGTTACAGGACTTAAAATTATTCAAATTATACAGGAGAAAGTTGTGTCTAATTATAGACATATGGAGCCCCAATAAAACAAATCAGAAGAGACATAATTAACAGTTTCAATTTCATGGCTGGAACTGCGGAACCCATCGATCTTAGTTCATGATATGCCCATATTGTGCCATTTGTATCCTAATGATAAAAAACCTCATGTTGTTAGTTGTACTCATTATTTCGTAG
The DNA here is from genome assembly GCF_964263255.1 of Lissotriton vulgaris. Classification (NCBI taxonomy): domain Eukaryota; kingdom Metazoa; phylum Chordata; class Amphibia; order Caudata; family Salamandridae; genus Lissotriton; species Lissotriton vulgaris. The sequence continues at coordinate 122,865 of NW_028253986.1, forward strand.
AGAGACTGCTCACAAATATCGGTTGCATATATAATTATATACACTATTTATATGTTGTGATGTATGTTGATTGTTTGAATAAATAGCTTAAAATGCAGGTATCAAAATTATATCCCAAATATCAAATCAGATTTAAATATTAATAAAATGTGAGTAATAAATAGGATAAAACAACATACATTGCTGTGCAGTCAAATTGTATCATGGATTGTTGGATTACCACGGATACATAGACTCAAAAGGCACTTGGGTAGGGTTCCGGTGGTTTTCAGTGCAAGAAACAATTAAAAATAGCCATATAGATATTAGACCCAGATGTATTCAGTTGAGATATACTTATAGGCATGTAGATAGATCCTCAGTCATATTAAGACCCGTGGGCTGTTTGGTATTCAATTCGAGGATATATCTCGTTTCCAATTGACGCAATTTTTCCTCGCGATTCCCACCCCTTCTGCTAGCTGGTACTGAGTCAATGACAAAGAAACTGAGTTCCCGGCTGTTGGAATTATGCATGGTCTTAAAATGCCTGGCCACCGGGTATGTGTTATCTTGGTTAGTTATGGCCCTGAGGTGTTGTAAAATACGTTTGTGTACTGGGAGTTTAGTACTTCCCACGTACATAAGTTTGCAAGGGCAAGATAACACATATACTGCAAACTCTGTTTTGCAGGTCAACAGTTGTTTTATTTTGTGTTTTTGGTGGTCAAATGGCGAGGTATAAAATCTCATGTTGGTGCCTTGTTTACATGCCTTGCATACTTTGCAGTTATAAAATCCACTGTGGGTTTTCAGCCAATCTGTGGACTCTATCACTTCTGGGCTGGTCTTGATAAGTTCATCCCTCATAGAACGGCCTCTGCTGTAGGTGATAGATGGGCGGATCGGCAGAGTACCACCGATAACCGGGTCACATAGTACTAAAGGCCAGTGTTTGCTAATGATGGACTCAATCTTTTTGTGCTGTTGACTATATTGTAGTATAATTCTAAAGGGAGTACCCCTATTAGACGTTTTACCTACATTTATTTGAGTGCCATCAGACCTGCTAGAGACTACCTGCACATTGGTTCCTGTCTGTAAGAGGGATGACCGTTCTTTGGCCATGGATTTGGTAATGGCTATTTGAATAAGTTTATCACTGTAACCTCTTTCCCTGAATCTTAAAGCACTTTCTGTTTGTGCCTTAAGTAAGTCTTCCTCTCTGCTGTGAATACGTCTCAGCCTCAGCATTTCCCCATAGGGGATGCTGGCTATCAGATGACGTATGTGGGAGCTTGAGGCATGTAGTGTTGAGTTCCCTGCTGTGGCTTTCCTGTGAAGTCTGGTCTCTATACTGTTGTGTTGAATATATACTTGTATATATATATATATATATACATATATATATATATTTATAGATATTTAAATTTCAAATAAAACCACATTCACTAGATGATGTCATCAGTGATGTTATCATTGATGTGATTTGAGATGTCATCAGTGATGTCATCAGTGATGTCACGGGCCATGTCATGAATGATATAATATGTGACATCATCAGCAGTGCATTGCGGGCACGTGAATTACAGTTAGCACAACTAACTATAACAGAGGAATTTCTATAGTTTTGTACGAGTGAAATGTCCAGCTAACTATAACACACATGGAACCTATGCGCTTCGTGAGCGCACTGTGGGCAGATCCCATATGACCTAAAAAAAAAAGATTTGATTGGTTCATAACATTTTCCACTGTAACTATTGAAAGACTCCACCCATTTTAATTATTCTGTTTGGAGCAGTTGATGAGAGACATCTCTTGCTCTTCCAGAGCTGGTTTTGGATTTTTTTTGTTATTTTAAAAAAATTGCATTGGAGAAATGGCATCTGGTTCGCAAGCACCTCATCATTCTTCAGATGAAGATATCTTGGAGGAAGATCCACCCAAGCAGAGGCCTGAATCAGTGGTCTGGAAATTTTTCACCTTTCCTGCCGGAGAAAAAAAAGGTCAACGCAAGAAAAGTCACATGCTTGCTGTGTGACAGGGTCCTGTCGCAAGGCAGTGACAAGAAATACTCCTGTGGAACATCTGTGGACAATTCACTTGAAGAATCTGGCATGAGAAGAAATGAGGAGTGCAGCAAAAAATCCACCACCAGGCTTTGCTAGCACCTCCGGAGCGTTCACTTCAGCACCACCAGAAGACATTCGCCCACAATTTGCTTTCCTGCAGCAGCATTGCACTAAGTGCTAAACCATCATCTGTTATGGTGAACAGTCAGTGGACGCTAATTGTGCAGCATAACATAACCACATATGCACATTTATTTAAATTTTTTTGTTTTTGGAATGCTGTTGAATTCCAAAAGCTAACTGTTTACATAGTTCTTTTTGTGTTAAATTCTTAAAAAACACCAACAAAAGTCCAAAATTGTAAAAAACAAATACAAAATAAATGAAAAAAAACAGAAGAAAAAAAGTTCAGCACAACCTTATCTGGTTTTAAAAAAGAAGTATAATTGCATGGTAATGTCTGAAAGTTTGGTTGAATGTGTGTGTAGAGCATGATTGACTGAAATAATGCATTAGTACTGTGTGGTGAATTTATAGGGGCAGATCTATGAGGTAGTGCTGCAGCGTGACACTGCAAGCCCTTTAGCTGCGGCACTTCTGAAGTACAGAGATGTGACATATTTACATGAATATGTTTTTGTGCAGGTAGGGACTGCTTCCCGCACAAAAACACTTAAAGCATTTTACTCTTTCAATGTGTGCTGGGGAATGCAGCACACATTGTCAGAGAAAAAAACTAGGAGAAATGAAAACATTTCACCTTGTTGTGCCTCCCTAACACCACCTCTAAGGTGGCGCACCATCCACACGTATCTACAGAATTACACTTTCTCGTAAGTCTTGAGATGAGTTATTCCATGGGTGTTGTGTGGGAACAGACACCGCAACAACCGTGGAACGCCCCTTCAATGCAAAGTGCTGCGTTTGAATGAGTCTTATTTTCAAATGGAGGAAAAGCCACAAAGGGTGGCTTTTCCTCTTCTTGTAAATATGGAGGAGTCCCCAGCGCCATCACTACGGTACAAAAAAAGACGTACTGGTGGCGCAGGGGGCTTCTGCACCATAAGTGCCTAGGTATTGGCAGAGTGATATAATAAGAACATAGTGATGGATGGTTGATTGACAGACTGCATGAGACTGACAGGAGGTATCCTAGGCTGCAAGAGTACTACTTCAGTATTTAGTGGAGTGTACCAATAGTATGTATGTATATGCTTAGAGGTTTGTAGGGATTGTGCACAGAATATTGTATGTGTACTTGTGTTGGTACCTAGGTCATTCTATAAGAACATCACTAGTAACTAGAATGATGGCAGTGCTGCAAACAGAGTGCTCAGTGCATTTGTAAGTGCTTAGGTATTGTCTCATTGCCTGAGTCATTCTGCAAGTGCATAGACAGTTACTGGGTTCCTAGAGTGCTAGTAGTTGACAGCAGGATAAGTTTATGAGTGATTATGCTTCAGCAAAGTGATTAGATAAGGACATGCTTCTGTTAGGATGATTGAAGGAGTGGACACAGACTCACAGTGTGATTCCAAACAAGCATGACTAGTACCTGATCTTTTGCTGGACTGACTCAGTAGTCTGCAAGGGTTTAAGGGACCGCATACATTGTGCACTTTTGACTGTAACACTGCTTGTCTAAATGCCTGATTCATTCTGTAAGTGCATAGACAGTGACTGGGTTCCTAGAGTGCTAGTAGTTGTCAGCAGGATAGGTTTATGAGCGATTATGTTTCAGCAGAGTGATTAGATAAGGACATGCTTCTGTTAGGATGATTGTAGGAGTGGACACAGACTCACAGTGTGATTCCAGACAAGCATGACTATTACCTGGACTTTTGCAGGACTGACTCAGTAGTCTGCAAGGGGTTAAGGGACCGCATATATTGTGCACATTTGACTTACCACTGCTTGTCTCAATGCCCGAGTCATTCTGCAAGTGCACAGACAGTGACTGGGTTCCTAGAGTGCTAGTAGTTGTCAGCACGATAAGTTTATGAGCGATTATGTTTCAGTAGAGTGATTAGATAAAGACATGCTTCTGTTAGGATGATTGTAGGAGTGGACACAGACTCACAGTGTGATTCCAGATAAGCATGACTATTCCCTGGACCTTCGCAGGACTGACGCAGCAGTCTGCAAGGGGTTAAGATATCTCATACATTGTGCACATTTGACTGTACTACTGCTTGTCTCAGTTCCTTAGTCATTCTACAACTGCCTAGACAGTGAATGGGTTCCTAGAGTGCTAGTAGATGACACAATGTTACATTTATAAGCACTTATGTTTCAGCAGAGTGATTAGATAAGAACATTCTTCTGTCACGATGATTGTAGGAGTGGGCCCAGACTCACAGTGTGATTCCAGTCAAACATGACTATTACCTGGACTGTTGCAGGACTTACTCAGTAGTCTGCAAGGGGTTAAGGGACCACATACATTGTGCACATTTGACTGTACCACTGCTTGTCTCAATGCTTGAGTAATTCTGCAAGTGCGTAGACAGTGACTGGGTACCTAGAGTGCTAGTAGTTGACTTCAGGATAAGTTTATAAGCGCTTATGTTTCAGCAGAGTGATTAGATAAGAACATGCTCCTGTCAGGATGATTGTATGAGTGGACACAGATTCACAGTGTGATACCAGACGAGCATGACTATTACCTGGACTTTTGCAGGACTTGCTCAGTAGTCTGCAAGGGGTTAAGGGACCACATACATTGTGCACATTTGACTGTACCACTGCTTGTCTCAATGCTTGAGTAATTCTGCAAGTGCGTAGACAGTGACTGGGTACCTAGAGTGCTAGTAGTTGACTTCAGGATAAGTTTATAAGCGCTTATGTTTCAGCAGAGTGATAGGATAAGGACATGCTTCTGTCACGATGATTGTATGAGTGGACACAGATTCACAATGTGATACCAGACGAGCATGACTATTACCTGGACTTTTGCAGGACTTACTCAGTAGTCTGCAAGGGGTTAAGGTATCTCATACATTGTGCACATTTGACTGTACTACTGCTTGTCTCAGTTCCTTAGTCATTCTACAACTGCCTAGACAGTGAATGGGTTCCTAGAGTGCTAGTAGATGACACAATGTTACATTTATAAGCACCTATGTTTCAGCAGAGTGATTAGATAAGAACATTCTTCTGTCACGATGATTGTAGGAGTGGGCCCAGACTCACAGTGTGATTCCAGTCAAACATGACTATTACCTGGACTGTTGCAGGACTTACTCAGTAGTCTGCAAGGGGTTAAGGGACCACATACATTGTGCACATTTGACTGTACCACTGCTTGTCTCAATGCTTGAGTAATTCTGCAAGTGCGTAGACAGTGACTGGGTACCTAGAGTGCTTGTAGTTGACTTCAGGATAAGTTTATAAGCGCCTATGTTTCAGCAGAGTGATTAGATAAGAACATGCTCCTGTCAGGATGATTGTATGAGTGGACACAGATTCACAGTGTGATACCAGACGAGCATGACTATTACCTGGACTTTTGCAGGACTTACTCAGTAGTCTGCAAGGGGTTAAGGGACCACATACATTGTGCACATTTGACTGTACCACTGCTTGTCTCAATGCTTGAGTAATTCTGCAAGTGCGTAGACAGTGACTGGGTACCTAGAGTGCTAGTAGTTGACTTCAGGATAAGTTTATAAGCGCTTATGTTTCAGCAGAGTGATAGGGTAAGGACATGCTTCTGTCACGATGATTGTATGAGTGGACACAGATTCACAATGTGATACCAGACGAGCATGACTATTACCTGGACTTTTGCAGGACTTACTCAGTAGTCTGCAAGGGGTTAAGGGACCACATACATTGTGCACATTTGACTGTACAACTGCTTGTCTCAATGCTTGAGTAATTCTGCAAGTGCGTAGACAGTGACTGGGTACCTAGAGTGCTAGTAGTTGACTTCAGGATAAGTTTATAGGTGCTTATGTTTCAGCAGAGTGATAAAACAAGGACATGCTTCTGTCAGGATGATTGTAGGAGTGGACACAGACTCACAGTGTGATTCCAGACAAGCATGACAATTACCTGGACTCTTGCAGGGCTTACTCAATAGTCTGCAAGGGGTTAAGGCACAACATAGATTATGCACATTTGACTGTACCTCTGCTTGTCTTAATGCCCGAGTCATTATGCAAGTGCATAGACAGTGACTGAGTTCCTAGGGTGCTAGTAGTTGACAACATGATACATTTATAAGCACTTATGTTTCAGCAGAGTGGTTAGATAAGAACATTCTTCTCTCAGGATGATTGTAGGAGTGGACACAGACTCACAGTGTGATTCCAGACAAGCATGACTGTTACCTGGACTTTTGCAGGACTGAATCAGTAGTCTGCAAGGGGGTAAGGGACCACATACATTGTGCATTTTGACTGTACCACTGCTTGTCTCAATGCTTGAGTAATTCTGCAAGTGCATAGACAGTGACTGGGTACCTAGAGTGCTAGTAGTTGACTGCAGGATACGTTTATAAGCACTTATGTTTCAGCAGAGTGATAAGATAAGGACATGCTTCTGTCAGGATAATTGTAGGAGTGGACACAGACTCACAGTGTGATTCCAGACAAGCATGACAATTACCTGGACTTTTGCAGGACTTACTCAGTAGTCTGCAAGGGGTTAAGGCACCACATAGATTATGCACATTTGACTGTTCCACTGCTTGTCTCAATGCCTGAGTCATTCTGCAAGTGCATAGACAGTGACTGAGGGCCCGATGTAGGAGCCCTAATACCGGTCGGAAAACGGACGAATTCGGCCGTTTCCGACCGGTATTACGGTTTTCTTATGTAGGGGGCTACATAAGTGCAGGTTAGGTAATTTTACTGATTCAAGCATGACAATTACCTGGACTTTTGCAGGACTTACTCAGTAGTCTGCAAGGGGTTAAGGCCTTAATTTTACCGATTTACCGACATCTGTGCATGCACACCTGTGCCATGTGACACACAGACATGCCCTTAAGGCATGTATGTGTGCCACATGGCACACAAGCCTGTAATTGGGGGCTAGAGGGTGTCAAAGTGACACCCCCTGCACCCTTGCAAGAATAGGTAATTACCGAATCGGTAAATACCGATTCGGTATTCCACATTGATTCCTATGGGTTTCAAGGCCCATAGGAATCAATGGGGGATACCGATTCGGTATTTACAGAATCGGTAAATACCGAATCATGCAGATTCGGTATTTACCAAATCAGAATTACCTACATTTCCCCCCCCCCCCCCCTCTAATTTACCACTTCTTAAATACCGAATCGGTATGATTCGGTATTTTAGAAGTGGTAAATTAGATTTACCTACATCGGGCCCTGAGTTCCTAGAGTGCTAGTAGTTGACAGCAAGATAAGTTTATATGCGCTAATGTTTCAGAAGAGTGATTAGATAAGGACATGCTTCTGTCAGGATGATTATAGGAGTGGAAACAGACTCACAGTGTGATTACAGACAAGCATGACTATTACCTGGACTTTTGCAGGACTGACTCAGTAATCTGCAATGAGTTAAGGGACCGTATACTCTGTGCACATTTGACTGTACCACTGCTTGTCTCAATGCTTGAGTCATTCTGGTAGTGCATAGACAGTGACTGGGTACCTAGAGTGCTAGTAGTTGACAGCAGGATAAGTTTATAAGCACATATGTTTCAGTAGAGTGATTAGATAAGAACATGCTCCTGTCAGGATGATTGTATGAGTGGACAAAGACTCACAGTGTGATACCAGACAAGCATGACTATTACCTGGACTTTTGCAGGACTTACTCAGTAGTCTGCAAGGGGTTAAGGGACCACATACATTGTGCATATTTGACTGTACCACTGCTTGTCTCAATGCTTGAGTAATTCTGCAAGTGCATAGACAGTGACTGGGGAAACAGCCATTACAACGCAACTTTTACAACGCACTACCATTACAACGCAACTTTTACTATGCAGGATCCATTACAACGCATGCTTTTACAACGCATGACATTACTTAGCAGATGCTATTACAGCGCATGTCATTACAACGCAAGTTTAGGTAAGTATTTTTGTTTTAAATATATTTAAATTAATAATTTTATTTTTTATTTAATGACATTTTTTAAATATATTATTTTATCTAATTTATTAATAAAAGTATGAGTATAGGAGTACATGTTTTGGTGTAATGTGGAATTTTGTTTTGGGGTGTTTGGGTATTTTTTTGGGTTCAGGGATAGGTTTGTGTTATGGGGTAAAGGGGTATTTTTAGGGTTCAGGGCTGGGTTTGGGTTATGGGAAAAAGTTTTTTTTTAAGGTTCAGGCTTTGGTTTGTGTTATGTTATACAGGGGTATTTTTAGTGTTCAGGTCTAGGTTTGGGTTATGGAATATAGGGGAATTATTAGGGTACTGGGCTAGGTCTGGGTAACTGGATATAGGGGTATTATTAGGGTTCAGGGCTAGGATTGGGTTTTGGGGTACAGGTGTATTTTTATGGGATACAGGTGTATTTTTAGGGTTATGGGCTAGGTTTGGGTTATGGGGTAAAAGGATATTTTAGGGTTAAGGGCTTGGTTTGAGGTTTTGGGGTAAAGGGGTATTTTTAGGTATCAGGGATAGGATTGAGGTTATGGGGTACAGGGGTATTTTTAGGGTTCAGGGCTAGGTTTGGGTTATTGGATACAGGGATAATTTTAGGGTACTGGGCTAGGTGTGGGTTATAGGATAGAGGGGTATTATTAGGGTTCAGGGCTAGGTTTGGGTTATGTTATACAGGTGTATTTTTAGGGTTCAGGGCTAGGTTTTGGTTTTGGGGTACAGGTGTATTTATTGGGTTTAGGGCTAGGTTTGGATTAATGGATACAGGGTTTTTTTTGGGTTCATGGTAGGTTTGGGTTATGGGGTACATGGGTATTTTTAGGGTACAGGGCTAGGTTTCTGTTATGGGTGAAGTTGTAATTTTAGGGTATAGGGCTTGGATTGGGTAAATGGGTTCAGGGGTTTTTAAAGGGTTTAGTTTACTTTTTGAATATTCTTATAAAAAAAAGTTTTTGGTAATATAAATAATTTTACAGTAATAATAATAATTTTGTATTATTTTAGAAAATTAGGAATATTTTTTAATTTAATTATTATTCTTTTTATATAAAAGAAATTGTCAACTTAAAAAAAGTTCCCATGCTTTTACATTGATTTCAATGTAAAGGTATGTCCTACATTTATTTCTATTGCTCTCAATGTTAATCCCGCGGAAAGGATAGTAGAAGCTTGTTGGTGCGTATGGGGTTTATAAATCATGCAATTGGGACTTTGCAAAAGGTATGTGTAATATTTAAAAATATTTCAGATTAATAAAACATAAGTAAGTCATTGTTAATTTAAAATTCATTTTGAAAAATAATTCACTTGACACTTTTTTTGGTTTATATATAAAAAATATTTATTTGAACATTTATTTTTATCTTTATTATTTTCAGTTTTTTCAAAAAAATTATTGCAACTTGTGTTTTATTTTTAATAATTAAAAAAATATATATTAAATAAACATGTAAATAAAAGTAATAGTCCTTTTTCTTTTTTTGCAGCTTTTGATTACGTATACGCGTCAACGTCAAATGCGTAAGCAGTCATATTGTTGATCGTCGCTGGATAGAGAAGAAGCATGGAGATCTGCGCTCAGGTAGGAAACTTATAATAGTTGTTTTACAAATAAAATAATGGTTTGTAAGATATTTAATGCAAGGAAAGTAAATGTTGTGTCAGTATAGTTTAATATAACGTTTCATATAATATATACATTGTAACTAATCACATTGTTATTGTATGTCCTCGTCGGATCATGTGTATGTAAAACATTATAGTAATGTTTACAGTTTGAATGTTTAATATTCTTAAAATATATTTTTTTATTCGTATTTAGGTGAAAACGAAAAATATGGTATACTTCGGAAGGAAAAAAGAAGATCGATTTACGAACATGGGTTTGGGTACGTAGAAAATACATCATTTTTTATGGGGTGCTTTGGATTCGAGGATAATTTCTTTTGGATTGCTTTGGATGGTTTTGTCTTTTTGGAGTTCTATTTGGATGGACTTATGGTTACGAGTAAGTAAAGAAGATGGATCGAATCCTCTTTTTTTTGGTTTTTCATCTTTTAAAAACGGGAAGAAGGAATCAAATAAAATTTTTTGGGGAGTTGCTGGTTGTTTCGAATTGGAGAAGATTTTTTTTATTGGCGTTTTTTTGGGTGGTAAATCGATCTTCAAAAAAGAATTTTTTATTTTGGAAAACATGTGATTATGGCAATGGATTACTATTCAAGCATGGTTTTCCTTTGGATTAAAGAAGAAAAAGATTGAAAAAAGAAGACTTCTAAGGTAAGGTGATCCGACTTAAAATTTTGTAAAAAAATGTTTAGAAAAATGTCAATTCTAATTAGAAAATTTAATTTAGGGCAAAACAGGCAAGTAATAATGTAGGGGGAGTTAGTAGTGTAGTATGTGTGCAACATTATCTAGGTAGTCAGAAGCCACGCACAACGAAAACTGTTGTAAAATAGCCAATAGTCGTTCAGACATTTCCTTAGATCTTTTAGAGATGCGTGGGTTCAGACTACCTGTTAATGCTTGTGAAATTCTAATTTCTTGAAAACTTTGCTCCTTTCTCAAAGTTTTCAAGAAATGATAGAAATTAGGATGTGGTTTTCCGATTGTTTGGCTGAAGGAGTTGTGCCATCCCTCTATGGCATTATTTGTCTTTGCCTCTCCCTTCAAACAGGACGTGTAGCAGTTCCACCACTCCACATGGAAACGTGGCTTCCTCCTGCGACCCGACCTGCTTAGATGTCCAATCCATGTGTCTTCGTAATAATTTAAAAGAGGTGCCAATTTTTCTTCATTTGTAGTAAAATAGTCAGATTCAGTAATTGCAGTGAAGTACTCGTCTACACTTTCAGGAGGTACAAAGCAAAGTGCTGTTATTTTTTTAGTTCAAATTGTAGTTTGCTGTCTGATATGTAATCCTCAACTAGGGATGTTTTTGTATCTTATGCCAAATTGCCTGGGAAAAGTGGAAAAAACATCCCTGAATTTGGGTATCCGTGTACGTTTTGTTTATAACATTAATCATTGCGAATTCAAAATCAATTATTATCTTCCTAGGACTTTTGTTTGATGTTTTTGATTTTAACACTGTTAAAAGTTCAGTGTATGTTGAGGATTGTTTATCTGGCAGCAAACTGTATACTAGGGGCACTACTGTATGGTTAATTTTAGCATGGATAGTGTATATTTGGGTGAATGGATGAGGCGTACTTTTAAACGTTCCATCCATCATCCAAATATCACTATTTTCTAACTTAAAAAGGTTACGGGGTGTGCTAAAGAAAATAATTATTTTGTGAGGGTTTTGGTTGTCATGCATGATAAATAGTTAATTAGAAATAGAAAGAGAGAGTTCAGGAGGAATGGCGATGTCAGAGAATGTGTTTGGTGTGAGTGGTTGTGGGTTACTTGCCTGTCTTTTACGTTGAATTATTCGTCTCAGATTTGGAATTATGGGCATACTGCTAGCAATGTGATCAGGTACATGTTCTGTTACTTCCCTTAAAATTGAACCAGTGGAGGCATTGGAGGTGCATGCAATATCTTTCATTTCATTGATGGTTTCTCTTACTTCAATCTCCATTGCTGAGGCAGAGTGGTTATGCTCAGATGTTTTCACAACTGTATCACCGAGAGTAACCGCTCTGCCTAAGCAATGGGATGAGTGATATTGTACGCACCTCCAATGTCTCCTTGGTTCTGAAATTCTTTCCTTGCAATAAATGTAACCTTTGTAACTCAAAAGACGGTTTCCTTTGCTGCTTTTTATGTATTTTGCTGCTTGGTCTCCGGACATGTTCTGAAATGAATATAAAAAAAATATTAAATATATATTGTTTTAAAAAAAAAATTAAGTGTCTCATTATATACACATCTTTTATGCATTATTTTCTTTTTCTTTCAATGCACTTTACTTGAGTTCTAATAGTACATTACATCCTTACTCTATCCCACATTTTCTCTAGTGCTGCTTTTTCCTTGACTTTGTATACTGAGGTACTCCTTTACACTATCCAATACTTTTTTTACTGCTGCACTTCTTTGAGTAGTAATAGTAAATTACACCATTACACTATCCAACACTTTTCCTACTGCTGCTCCTTTCTGGAGTTGGAATACTAAACTATACCCTTACATTATTCTACACTTACTCTACTGCTGCACCTTCATGGTGTAGGAAAAGTAATTTACACCCTAACACTATCCAACACTTTCTCTACTGTTACACCTTCCTGGTGTTGGAATAGTAAATTACATCCTTACGCTATCCAACACTTACCCTACTGCTGCACCTTTCTGGAGTTGGAATAGTAAATTACACCCTTACATTATCCAACACTTACTCTACTGCTCCACCTTCATGGTGTTGGAGTAGTAATTTACACCCTTACACTATCCAACACTTTTCCTACTGTTGCATCTTTCTGGACTTGGAATACTAAACTATACCCTTACAATATTCTACACTTACTCTACTGATGCACCTTCATGGTGTAGGAAAAGTAATTTACACCCTAACACAATCCAACACTTTCTTTACTGTTGCTCCTTCCTGGAGTTGGAATAGTAAATTACATCCTTACACTATCCAACACTTACCCTACTGCTGCACCTTTCTGAAGTTGGAATAGTAAATTACACCCTTACACTATCCAACACTTACCCTACTGCTGCACTTTATTGGTCTTGTTAAAGTAAATTACACCCTTACACTATCCAACAATTTTCCTACTGCTGCACCTTTCTGGAGTTGGAATAGTAAATTACACCCTTACATTATTCTACACTTACTCTACTGCTGCACCTTCATGGTGTTGGAATAGTAATTTACACCCTAACACTATCCAATACTTTTTCTACTGTTGCACCTTCCTGGAGTTTGACTAGTAATTTATATCCTTACACTATCCAACAATTACCCAAATGCGGCACCTTTCTGGAGTTTGAACAGTAAATTACACACTTACACTATCCAACACTTACCCTACTGCTGCACCTTCATGGTATTGGAAAAGTAATTTACACCCTAACACTATCCAACACTTTCTCTACTGTTGCACCTTCCTGGAGTTGGACTAGTAATTTACATCCTTACACTATCCAACACTTACCCAAATGCTGCACATTTCTGGAGTTGGAACAGTAAATTACACACTTACACTATCCAACACTTACCCTACTGTTGCACCTTTATGGTGTTAGAATAGTAATTGACACCCTAATTCTATCCAACACTTTCTCTACTGTTGCACCTTCCTGGAGTTGGAATAGTAAATTACATCCTTACACTATCTAACACTTATCCTACTGCTGCACTTTTTTGGTGTTGTAATAGTAAATTACACCCTTACACTATCCAACACTATTCTTACTGCAGCACCTTCCTGGAGTTGGAATAGTAAATTACATCCTTACATTATCCAACACTTACTCTGCTGCTGCACCTTCATGGTGTTGGAATAGTTATTTACATTTTTATACTATCTAAATCTTTGTCTACTGTTGCACCTTTCTGGATTTAGTATAGTAAATTACACCCTTACATTTTCCAATACTTACCCTACTTCTGCATCTTCTTTGAGTTGGAATAGTAAATTACACTCTTATACTTTGTAACACTTTTTCTACTGCTGCATTTTCCTGGAGTTGCAATAGTAAATTACTCCCTTGCATTTCACTACACTTATCTTTCTGCTGCATCTTTATGGTGTTGGAATAGTTATTTACACTCTTACCCTATCCAACATTTTCTCTACAGTAGGACTTTTTTGAGTTGGAATAGTAAATTATACCTTTTTATTATCTAATACTTATCCTTCTGCTGCACCTTCTTGGTATTGGAATAGTAATTTACACCCTTACACTATCCAAAATTTTCTCTACTGCTACACCTTTCTTGTGTATGAATATTAAATTATACATTTATATTATCTAATACTTACCTTACTGCTGCACTTTCCTGGTATTTTAATAGAAAATGATACCTTACATTAAAGAACATTTAAATTACTGCTGCACTTTCCTGGTGATAAAGTAGTAAATGACACTCTTTTTAGGTATAAGTTTTCTTGTTATAATTTTACCTTTTTTTATGTTTCGGTTTTCTCTGTGGTTGAACATAATTTTTGTTTGATGTTCTTTGATGTCTTTCTTTTCTAAAAAAATGTTCTGTATGAGATAAAAAGAATGAAAACTTATTTTTCTGTTCTTTTAAATTTCTTTTGCTTTTCTTATAAATGTTTTTACACATTTTCTGACACATATAAAATGTTTCTTTGCTTTTTTTAAATAATTTTTGTGAGTTACCTTTAGAAATGATTCTTTTGCTTGATGTCTTTAGCTTCTGGTTATTTTTCTGTGCTTCGCTTCTTAATTTGTGTTGTTTATTTTATCTGTAGTGGGTATAAAATGTATACAACATGTTATTTACTATTTTAGATAACCCTATGATTTTCAAGAGTAAATTCATTTCTGTTAATTTCAACATGTTGTCGTTTTTTTTCCTGTTTATCATAAAACGAAAACATTGTTTCCCATTGATTTTGATTTTTTAAACGGTTTTCAAAATGTGAACGTCAAGTATTACATTCACTTATGTTTAAAAATTATATTTATTCTACTTTGCTTCATTTACCTTATTTTCCTTGCTTATTTGCTCTGTTGGTTCATATTTCTAAATCTTTTTTTGCTGACACGTTTTTTTGTTATTAGGTTAAATATTTATTTATAATTTTTATTACCTTTTGTTTATCACTTCCTTGGTCTTTCTTTCTTTAAGCTATTTGTTGCAGGTTTTCTGATGGTCCTGTTGCTTGGTTCTTTATTTGCGATTCAATTTTTTTCTGTTGAGGGTACGAAATATAAATAACATATTATTTACTTTCTATGAAATACCTATTTTTTTGTTGAGGGATAAAATTTGTGTAAATGATCATAATTTTGTCGTTTTTTAATCTGTTTTTTTAAATGATAAACAATTCTTTCATTGCTTTTCATATATAAAATGCCTTTGTGAATTTCAAACTTAACGGTTTCACAAATTGTAAAAAATTTAAGTTATTCTCCTATGCTTTATTTACCTTATTTTACTTGTTTATTTACTCTGCTGGTCGTTCTTGAAAAATGCCTTAAAGCTATGATGCTTTGTTTTTTCAAATATTCAGTTAGCTGACAAAAATAAATTGAAATTATATTTACAAATTGGTTTTATTTTTTTACTTTATTAATCATTAAAATCTCTTTTATAAAGAGAGTTTTTTACGTTACAAATTTTAACGTATCGAAAATTCGTTTCTTAAATAACATGTTCATTATAAATTTTTTTTAAAACCATGTGAATTTCAAAATTTTACTTACAAATTTTTCCGACTTTTAAAGTTCATCGAACGTTGTTTAAAAGTGATGGAAAATTATTTTCGTATCTGAAATATAATAATGTTTAAGAAAATTCACTATATATTGCTTTTGTTGTTTTTATGCTATTTCGTCATTTCCTTGCATTATTACTTACTTGGTTGATGTTTAGGACTTCTCTTTGTTTGGTATCAGTATTCTTTAATCTCAAAAGGTCAGAGGGTTAATCGTTTGCGACTGCTCTCTCTGGTAGTAGAATCACTACTGAGTTCAAAATGGTGTCTTACTGGTATTTATAGTTTTTTTCGTATATCACCATTATTTTTGGTAAAAGTATCATTTGATATAGATTTTTAATACGATTTATTTGCTGTGAGAACGTATAATTTAAATTATGTCTTTCAATGTGTGTGTTTTCGGGACTTTTATTGCCATTTCGTCCACCATTTTGCTTTGCTTTCCTTGGTGTTATATTCATAGAAAGTGTTGTAGGACTCAGTTTTGCTTTTGTTTCTAAAGTGGTGTTTCTGTACTTGTTGTGCATTTCCATCTAGAATAGTTACGATTACGCGTTTATTATATTACTTTTTTAGCTAGTTACGTTTAAAAACTATCAAAATATATTTTTTCATACTTTTTTGAATAATTATGTATTATGCGAGTACCTATTTTATTACCTGTTTTTTTTTATTAATACTCGAGTTTTTTTTTGTAAAGTAATATACTAATAATATACTAATTACTTTTTTTCTTTAATTTTTGGCTTATTTTTTTAAAATGTGATTACTTATTTTACTGCTTGAGTACTGATTTTAATACTCGAGTATTAATTTGGAAAAATTTATTGGCAAATGTTTTTATTTACATTTATTTTCTTTCTACATTTTTAATACACTTCCCCATCCAAAACCCCTATATCCCTGTATCCCGTGCCAGGTTTTTTTTTCTTACTTTAAATAATATTTTAATAATTCGAGTACTTATTTTCATACCTGAGTATTGTTTTTAATACTTGAGTAATAATTTACGGGGGGAAATGGATTTTTTTTTTTTTTTCATTTAGTTTCTTTCTACATTTTTAATACACTTCCCCACCCAAAACCCCTATTTTCCCTGTATCCCGTGCCAGGTTTTATTTTTCTAATTTTAAATTATATGTTATAAATTCGTATTATATGCGTTATAATGGTATGCGTTGTATTTGTTTACGTTGTAATAGCACTTTTCCTTCATTTATACTATTTTGCGTTATAATGGTATTCGTTGTAAAAACATGCGTAGTAATGGTACTTGCGTTGTAAAATTTGCGTTGTAAAAGCATGCGTTGTGAAAGTATGTGTTGTAACGTCATACATCCCAGTGACTGGATACCTAGAGTGCTAGTAGTTGACAGCAGGATAAGTTTATAAGTGCTAATGTTTCAGCAGAGTGATTAGATAAGGACATGCTTCTGTCAGGATGATGATAGGAGTGGAAACAGACTCACAGTGTGATTACAGACAAGTATGACTATTACCTGGACTTTTGCAGGACTGACTCAAGAGTCTGCAAGGGGTTAAGGGACCTCATATATTGTGCACATTTGACTGTACCACTGCTTGTCTCAATGCCTGAGTCATTCTGCAAGTGCATAGATAGTGACTGAGTTCCTAGAGTGCTAGTAGTTGACAGCAGGATAAGTTCATAAGCGCTCATGTTTCAGCAGGGTGATTAGATAATGACATGCTTTTGTCAGGATGACTGTAGGAGTAGAAACAGACTCACAGTGTGATTCCAGACAAGCATGACTATTACCTGGACTTTAGCTGGACTGACTCAAGAGTCTGCAAGGGGCTAAGGGACCTCATATATTCTGCACATTTGATTGTACCACTGCTTGTCTCAATGCCTGAGTCATTCTGCAAGTGCATAGACAGTGACTGGGTTCCTAGAGTGTTAGTATTTGACAGCAGGATACGTTTATAAGTGCTTATGTTTCAGCAGAGTGATTAGATAAGAACTTGCTTCTGTCAGGATTATTTTAGGAGTGGACACATACTCGCAGTATGATTCCAGACAAGCATGACTATTACTTGGACTTTTGTAGGACTGACTCAGTAATCTGCAAGGGGTTAAGGGACCGCATACATTGTGCACATTTGACTGTACCACTGCTTGTCTCAATGCTTGAGTCATTCTGGTAGTGCATAGGCAGTGACTGGGAACCTAGAGTGCTAGTAGTTGACAGCAGGATAAGTTTATAAGCACATATGTTTCAGTAGAGCGATTAGATAAGAACATGCTTCTGTCAAGATGATTGTATGAGTGGACAAAGACTCACAGTGTGATACCAGACAAGCATGACTATTACCTGGAATTATGCAGGACTTACTCAGTAGTCTGCAAGGGGTTAAGGGACCTCATATATTGTGCACATTTGACTGTACCACTGCTTGTCTCAATGCCTGAGTCATTCTGCAAGTGCATAGATAGTGACTGAATTCCTAGAGTGCTAGTAGTTGACAGCAGGATAAGTTCATAAGCGCTCATGATTCAGCAGGGTGATTAGATAATGACATGCTTTTATCAGGATGACTGTAGGAGTGGACACCGACTCACAGCGTGATTCCAGACAAGCATGACTATTACCTGGACTTTAGCTGGACTGACTCAAGAGTCTGCAAGGGGTTAAGGGACCTCATATATTGTGCACATTTGATTGTACCACTGCTTGTCTCAATGCCTGAGTCATTCTGCAAGTGCATAGACAGTGACTGGGTTCCTAGAGTGCTAGTATTTGACAGCAGGATACGTTTATAAGCACTTATGTTTCAGCGGAGTGATTAGATAAGGACATGCTTCTGTCAGGATGATTGTAGGAGTGGACAGAGCTGCTTTAGAGCCATAGAACAGGTCACCAGAGCTGCTTTAGAGTCAGAGAACCAAGTCAGCAGAGCCGTTGTAAAGCCAGAGACCTAGGTCAGCAGAGCTACAGTAGAGCCAGAGAACCAGGTCAGCACATCTGCTTTAGAGCCATAGAACCAGGTTAGCAGTGCTGCTGTAAAGCCAGAGAAACCAGGTCAGCAGAACTGCCTTAGAGCCAGAGAACCAGGTCAGCGGAGCCACTGTAGAGCAAGAGAACCAGTTCAGCAGAACTGCTCTAGAGCCTAAGAAGCAGGTCAGGAGAGCTGCTCTTGAAACAGAGAACCAGTCAGCAGACCTGCTCTAGAGCCAGCGACCCAGGACTGCAGAGCTGCTCTAGAGGCAGAGAACCAGGTCAGCGGAGCTGCTGTAGAGCCAGAGAAACCACTTCAGCAGAGCTGCTTTAGAGGGAGAGAACCGGGTCAGCAGAACTGCTTCAGAGCCAGAGAACCAGGTCAGCAGACCCCTTTGAGGGAGAGAACCAGGGCAACAGGGCTGCTTTAGAGCCAGAGAACTAGGTCAGCTGAGCAGCTGTATTGCCAGAGAACAAGGTCAGCAGAGCTGCTTTAGAGCCATAGAACCAGGTCAGCAGAACTGCTTTAGATCCAGAGAACCAGGTCTGCAGAGCTGCTTTAGAGCCAGAGAACCCTTTCAGCAGAGCTGCTCTAGAGCCAGAGAGTCAGGTCAGCAGAGCTGCTTCAGAGCCATGGAACTAGGTCAGCAGAGCTGCTCCAGAGACAGAGAACCAGGTCAGAAGAGCTGCTTTAGAGCCAGAGAACCAAGTCAGCAGTGCTGCTCTAGAGCCAGAAAACCAGGTCAGCAGAGCTGCTTTAGAGCCATAGAACCAGGTCAGCAGATCTGCTTTAGAGCCAGAGAACTAGGTCAACAGATCTGCTTTTGAGCCAGAGAATCAGGTCAGCAGAGCCGCTCTAGAGCCTAAGAACCAGGTCAACAGGGCTGCTCTAGAGACAGAGAAACAGGTCGCAGAGCTGCTGTAGAGCCTAGGAACCAGGTCAGCAGAGCTGCTGTAGAGCCAGATAACCAGGTTAGCAGAGCTGCTGTAGAGCCAGAGAAACCAGGTCAGCAGAGCTATTTTAGAGGGGAAGAACCAGGTCAGTAGAGCTCCTTTAGAGCCAGAGACCCAGGCCAGCAGATCTGCTTTAGAGACAGAGAACCAGGTCAGCAGAGCTGCTTTAGAGCCAGAGAACCACGTCAGCAGAGCTGCTCTAGAGCCCGAGTACCAAGTCAGCAGAGCTGCTTTAGAGCCATAGAACCAGGTCAGTAGGTCTGCTTTAGTGCCAGAGAACCAGGTCAACAGATCTGCTTTTGAGCCAAAGAATCAGGTCAGCAGAGTCGCTCTAGAGCCTAAGAACCAGGTTAGCAGAGCTGCTCTAGAGACAGAGAACCAGGTCAGCAGAGCTGCTGTAGAGCCTAAGAACCAGGTCAGCAGAGCTGCTGTAGAGCCAGATAACCAGGTTAGCAGAGCTGCTGTAGAGCCAGAGAAACCAGGTCAGCAGAGCTATTTTAGAGGGGAAGAACCAGGTCAGTAGAGCTCCTTTAGAGCCAGAGACCCAGGCCAGCAGATCTGCTTTAGAGACAGAGAACCAAGTCAGCAGAGCTGCTTTAGAGCCAGAGAACCACGTCAGCAGAGCTGCTCTAGAGCCCGAGTACCAAGTCAGCAGAGCTGCTTTAGAGCCATAGAATCAGGTCAGTAGGTCTGCTTTAGAGCCAGAGAACCAGGTCAACAGATCTGCTTTTGAGCCAAAGAATCAGGTCAGCAGAGCCGCTCTAGAGCCTAAGAACCAGGTCAGCAGAGCTGCTCTAGAGACAGAGAACCAGGTCAGCAGAGCTGCTGTAGAGCCTAAGAACCAGGTCAGCAGAGCTGCTGTAGAGCCAGATAACCAGGTTAGCAGAGCTGCTGTAGAGCCAGAGAAACCAGGTCAGCAGAGCTATTTTAGAGGGGAATAACCAGGTCAGCAGAGCTCATTTAGAGACAGAGAACCAGGTCATCAGAGCTGCTTTAGAGCCAGAGAACCATGTCAGCAGAGCTGCTCTAGAACCAGAGTATCAAGTCGGCAGAGCTGGTTTAGAGTCATAGAACCAGGTCAGCAGAGCTGCTTTAGAACCAGAGAACCAGGTCAGCAGAGCTGCTCTAGAGCCAGAGAACCAGGTCAGCAGATCTGCTGTAGAGTCAGAGAACCAGGTCAGCAGAGCTGTTGTAGAGCCAGGGAACCAGTTCAGCAGAGCTGCTCTATAGACTAAAGACTAGGTCAGCAGAGCTGCTCTAGAGCCGAAGAACCAGGTCAGTAGACCTGCTGTAGAGCCAGAGAAACCAGGTCAGCAGAACAGTTTTAGAGGGAGAGAAGAAGGTTAGCAGAGCTTCTTTAGAGCTAGAGAACCAGGTCAGCAGAGCTGCTTTAGTGCTAGAGAACCAGGTCAGCAGAGCTGCTTTAGAGGCAGATAACCAGGTCAGCAGAGCTGCTGTAGAGTCAGAGAACCAGGTCAGCAGAGGTGTTGTAGAGCCAGGGAACCAGTTCAGCAGAGCTGCTCTATAGACTAAAGACTAGGTCAGCAGAGCTGCTCTAGAGCCAGAGAACCAGGTCAGTAGACCTGCTGTAGAGCCAGACAAACCAGGTCAGCAGAACAGTTTTAGAGGGAGAGGAGAAGGTTAGCAGAGCTGCTTTAGAGCTAGAGAACCAGGTCAGCAGAGCTTCTTTAGTGCTAGAGAACCAGGTCAGCAGAGCTGCTTTAGAGGCAGATAACCAGGTCAGCAGAGCTGCTCTAGCTGACACTGACTGAAACTGATTGACTATCACTGACTGACTGACACTGACTGATTTACACTGACTGACACGGATTGACTGACACTGTTTGACTGACACAGACTGACTGACACTGATTGACTGACACTGACTGACTAACACTGACTGACACTGATGGACTGACACTGACTGACTGACACTGACTGACACTGACTGACTATGCTCTACTACTCTAGTACTCACTCTCTACTACTCTCTACTACTCACTCTCTACTATTGTCTACTACTCACTCTCTACTACTCTACTAATCTCTACTGCTCTCTCTCTACTTCTCTACTACTCTCTACTACTCACTCTCTACTACTACTCTCTACTACTACCTCTCTACTACTCACTCTCTACTACTCTCTACTATTCACTCTCTACTACTCACTGTCTACCACTATCTCTCTACTACTCACTCTCTACTACTCACTTACTCCTACTCTCTACTACTCACTCTCTACTACTCACTATACTACTCGTTACTACTCTCTACCACTCATAGTCTACTATTCACTCTCTACTACTCTCTCTACTACTCACTCTACTACTCTCTACCACTCACTCTCTACTACTCTCTATCTACTAGTCACTCTCTACTATTCACTCCCTACTACTCATTCTCTATTACTCATTCTCTATTACTCACTCACTACTGCTTGCTCTCTACTGCTCACTCTCTACTACTCACTACTGCTCTCTCTACTACTCACTCTACTACGCTCTCTCTACTAGTCACTCTCTACTATTCACTCTCTACCACTCACTCTCTACTACTCTCTCTTTACTAGTCACTCTCTACTATTCACTCCCTACTACTCACTCTCTACTACTCACTCTCTACTACTCACTCTCTACTACTCACTCTCTACTACTCTCTCTACTACTCACTGTACCATTCTACTACTCTTTCTAATAGCCTCTACTAGTCACTCTACTACTCTCTACTACTCTCTACCACTCACTCTCTACTACTCCACTACTCACTCTCCACTACTCTCTACTACTCTCTTTTTACTCAATCTCTACAACTCACTCTACTACTCTCTACTACTCACTCTCGACTACTCACTCTAAACTACTCTCTACTACTCACTCTCTACTACTTACTCTCAACTACTCGCTCTCTACTACTCTCTACTACTCACTCTCCACAACTCACTGTTTACTACTCGCTCTCTACTACTCACTCAACTCATCACTCTCTACTACTCTTCTACTTTTGCTACTACTCACTCTCTACTACTCTCTCTACTACTCACTCTATACTACTCTCTACTACTAACTCTCTACTACACACTCTCTACTAGTTGCTCTCTACTGCTCACTCTCTACTACTCTCTACTACTCACTCTCTACTACTCCACTACTCTCTACTTCTTACTCTCCATTACTCACTCTCTACTACTCTACTACTCTCTACTACTTACTCTCTACTACTCTCTAATACTCACTCTCTACTACTCTCTCCCTACTACACACTCACTACTACTCACTCGTTACTACTCACTCTCTACTACTCTCTCTCTACTACTCTCTTCTACTCTCCACTACTCACTACCCATTACTCACTCTACTACTCACTCTCTACTACTCTCTACTACTCACTCTCTACTACTCTCCCTCTACTACTCTCTACTACTCACTCTCCACTACTCTCTACTACTCTCTCTCTGCTACTCACTCTACTACTCACTCTCTACTACTCTCTCTCTACTACTCTCTTCTACTCTCCACTACTCACTACCCATTACTCACTCTACTACTCACTCTCTACTACTCTCTACTACTCACTCTCTACTACTGTCTCTCTACTACTCTCTACTACTCACTCTCCACTACTCTCTACTACTCTCTCTCTGCTACTCACTCTACTACTCACTCTCTACTGCTCTCTACTACTCATTCTCTACTACTCACTATAATACTCACTCTCTACTACTCCCTCTCTACTACTCTCTAATATTCACTCTCTTCTACTCTCTACTACTCACTATCTACAACTCACTCTCTACTACTCTCTCTACTACTCACTCTCTGCTACTCTCTCTACTACTCTATTCTACTCTCTACTACTCACTTTCTACTCTATATTACTCACTCTCTACTCTCTACCTCTCTACCTCTCTCTATCTCTCTCTACTACTCTCTACCTCTCTACCTGTACCTCTACACCTCTATGCTCTCTACCTCTCTCTATCTCTCTACACACACACATATATATTTGCATATATATGCATTTATGTATGTATATATATATATATATATATATATATATATATATATATATATATATATATATATATATATATATATATACACACATACATATATAAACATATATATAATCTGCTTATCTATATACTACAAATATAAATGCATGCATACATATACATATACATACATGCATACACATGCATGTTATGTACATGAAAGTTTGAAAAACACTAATAAAAGCAAAGCTAAAAAGCCACCTAATTACAAACAGAATTGCTTTAACTTAAATGAGGGAGAGACCTATTGCATTTTCAATGCTTGTTTACCTTGGTTCCATCAAGAGGGCATTCAGATGTTTCACACATTTGTCATACATTCTGAATGTTAGCACTCTAGTTGCTCATTAGATCACTGTAGTAAAACTACTGCTCACCAGGGAAGTCTGGTGCTGGTATTCAAAGTGCAATTTTTTAATGAAATAGAATAGGATTTGAGAAGTCATAATGTGCCCTAATTTTTCTTTCTGCAGCACTAATCATAATTTCTATGGCAAAATGAAGCCCCTCATTTTGTTCCTTTGCAAATTAAATGTTTTAAGTGTTACCACTTTATTACAATCAAGATAGCTTCAGGTGTTCCATACTTTTGTCATAAGTAAGACTGTTAGTGCTCTAGTTGCTCTTTAGAACACTCTGGGACATGTTGTCATTGGGCTATACTTGGGCTACATCTGGGTGATATTTGTGCTACATTTGGGCTCTTTTGTCTCTGGTGGCCATCTTGGGAGACTTATTTGATATGAAGTTTCATAATTTCCTCATTTACTACAGTCTCCTCAGTAGGAAATACTTTCAGTGTCTTTCAGCCTTACTTATGACAAAAGTATAGGACACCTGAAGCCATCTTGATGGGAATAAAGTGGATACTCTTAAAACATTTAATTTAAAAAGGAACAAAATGAGGAGGTTACATTTGCCATAGAAATTCTGATTAGTGTTGCAGAAAGGAAAATTAGTGCACATTTTAAGTGACTTCTCAAATCCTCTGATATTTCATTAAAAGAAATTCTGACATGCAGACTGAAACATGTACTTTCAATACCAGCAGCAGACTTCATGGTGAGCAGTAGCTTTACCACAGTGATCTAATGAGCAACTAGAGTGCTAACATTCAGAATTTATGGCAAATGTGTGACACATCTGAATGCCCTCTTGATGGAACCAAAGTAAACAAGCATTGTAAATGCAATAGGTCTCGCCCTCGTTTAAGTTAAAGCAATTCTGTTTGTAATTATGTGGCTTTTTAGCTTTGCTTTTATTAGTGTTTTTCAAACATTCATGTACATACCATGCATTTGTGTGCATATATGTATATGTATATGTATGCATGCATTTATATTTGTATTTACATAGACATGCACATTATATATATGTTGATATATGTATATATATACACATATATATATATATATATATATATATATATATATATATATATATATATATACACACACCCACACCCACATACATATATATAAATACATATATATGCATATATATGTCCATATGTGTGCATGTAGATAGAGGCTAGAGGTGTAGAGGTAGAGGTATAGAGGTAGAGAGTTAGAGGTAGAGAGGTAGAGGTAGAGAGGTAGAGAGTAGTAGAGAGAGAGAGGTAGAGAGAGTTAGAGAGGTAGCGAGTAGAGAGTGAGTAGTTGAGACTAGTAGAGAGAATAGCAGAGAGCGAGCAGTAGAGAGTAGTAGAGTGAGTAGTAGAGAGTGAGTAGTAGAGAGTGGGTAGTATAGAATGAGTAGTAGAGAGTAATAGAGAATGAGTAGTAGAGAGTGAGTAGCAAAGAGTAGTAGAGAGTAGTAGAGAGTGAGTAGTAGAGTGAGTAGTAGAGAGTAGTAGAGTGAGTAGTAGAGAGTGAGTAGAAAGAGAGTAGTAGAAAGAGAGTAGTAGAGAGTGAGTAGTAGAGAGTGAGTAGTAGAGAGAGAGTAGTAGAGAGTGGGTAGTAGAGAAAAGTAAAGAGTAAGTAGTTGAGAGTTGTAGATAGTGAGTAGTAGAGATTGAGTAGTAGAGAGAGAGTAGTAGAGTGTAGTAGAGTAGTGGAGAGTGAGTAGTGGAGTAGTAGAGAGCAGTGGATTAGTAGAGAGTAGTCGAGAGTGAGTAGTAGAGAGTGAGTAGTAGAGTGAGTAGTTGAGAGCAGTTAGTAGAGAGTGAGTAGTAGAGAGTGAATAGTGAACAGTGATTAGTAGAGAGTAGTCGAGAGCGAGTAGTAAAGAGTGAATAGAAGAGAGTGAGTAGTAGGGAGAGAGTAGTAGAGAGCGAGTAGTAGAGAGTAGTAGAGGGAGTATTAGAGAGAGAGTAGTAGAGAGAGAGTAGTAGAGAGTGAGTAGTATAGTAGTAGAGAGTGAGTGGTAGAGAGTAGTAGAGAGTGAGTAGTAGAGAGTAGTAGAGTGAGTATTGGAGAGCGGGTAGAAGAGAGAGAGTAGTAGAGAGTGAGTAGTAGAGTAGTAGAGAGTGAGTAGTAGAGAGAGTAGTAGAGTAGTAGAGAGTGAGTAGTAGAGAGAGTAGTATAGAGTAGTAGCGTAGTGGAGAGTGAGTAGTAGAGAGTGAGTAGTGGAAAGTGAGAGGTAGAGAGTACTAGTGAGGGAGAAGTAGAGAGTGAGTAGTAGAGAGTGAATAGTAGAGAGTGAATAGTAGAGAGAGAGTAGTAAAGAGTAGTAGAGAGTAGTAGAGTGAGTAGTAGAGAGTGAGTAGTAGAGAGAGAGTAGTAGAGTGTGAGTAGTAGAGCAGTAGAGGGTGAGTGGTAGAGAGCAGTAGAGAGTAGTAGAGAGTGAGCAGTAGAGAGTGAGTAGTAGAGAGTAGTAGAGAGTGTGTGGTAGAGAGTGAGTCGTAGAGAGTAGTAGCGCGTAAGTAATAGAGAGTGAGCAATAGAGATAGAGTAGTAGAGAGTGAGTTGAAGAGAGTAAATATCAGAGAGTAGTAGAGAGTGAATATTAGAGTAGTAGTAGATAGCGAGAAGTAGAGAGTAGTAGAGAAGTAGAGAGTGAGTAGTAGAGAGTGAGTAGTAGAGAGTGAGTAGTAGAGAGTGAGTAGTAGAGAAAGGGTAGTAGAGAGTAGTAGAGAGTGATTAGTAGAGTAATAGAGAGTAGTCAGTGTCAGTCATTGTCAATCAGTGTCAGTCAGTCAGTGTCAGTCAGTTAGTGCCAGTAAGTGTCAGTAGCAGTCAATCAGTGTTAGTCAGTGTCAGTCAATCAGTGTCAGTCAGTGTCAGTCGATCAGTGGCAGTCAGTCAGTGTCAGTAAATCAGTGTCAGTCAGTGTCATTCAGTGTCAGTAAATCAGTGCCAGTCAGTGTCAATCAGTCAGTGTCAGTCAGTCAGTGTCAGTCAGTCAGTGTCAGCTAGCGCAGCTCTGCTGACCTGGTTTTCTTGTTCTAAAGCAGCTCTGCTGACCTGGTTCCCTGGCTCTAAAACAGCTCTGCTGACCTGGTTCTCTCCCTCTAAAGCAACTCTGCTGACCTGGTTTCTCTGGCTCTACAGCAGGTCTGCTGACCTGGTTCTCTGGCTCTAGAGCAGAACTGCTGACATGGTTCACTAGCTCTACAACAGCTCTGCTGACCTGGTTCTCTGGTTCTAAAGCAGCTCTGCTGACCCGGTTCTATGGCTCTAACGCAATTCTGCTGACATGGTTCTGTGGCTCTAGAGCAGATCTGCTGACCTGGTTCTCTCCCTTTAGAGCAGCTCTACTGACCTGGTTTCTCTGGCTGTACAACAGCTCTGCTGACCTAGTTCTCTGGCTCTAAAGCAGCTCTGCTGCCCTGGTTCTCTCTCTCTAAACCAGCTCTGCTGACCTGGTTTCTCTGGCTCTCCAGCAGCTCTGCTGACCTGGTTCTCTGGTTCTAAAACAGCTCTGCTGACCTGGTTCTCTCCCTCTAAAGCAGCTCTGCTGACCTGGTTTCTCTGGCTCTACAGCAGGTCTGCTGACCTGGTTCTCTGGCTCTATAGCAGAACTGCTGACATGGTTCACTAGCTCTACAACAGCTCTGCTGACCTGGTTCTCTGGCTCTAAAGCAGCTCTGCTGACCCGGTTCTATGGCTCTAACGCAACTCTGCTGACATGGTTCTGTGGCTCTAGAGCAGATCTGCTGACCTGGTTCTCTCCCTTTAGAGCAGCTCTACTGACCTGGTTTCTCTGGCTATACAACAGCTCTGCTGACCTGGTTCTCTGGCTCTAGAACAGCTCTGCTGACCTGGTTCTTAGGCTCTAGAGCAGCTCTGCTGAACTGGTTCTATGGCTCTAAAGCAGCTCTGCTGACTTGATTCTCTGGCTCTAAAACAGTTCTGCTGACCTGGTTCTCTGGCTCAAAAGCAGCTCTGTTTGCCCAGTTCTCTGGTTCTAAAGCAGCTCTGCTAGCCTGGTTCTCTGGCTCTAAAGCAGCTCTGCTGACCTGGTTCTCTCCCTCTAAACCAGCTCTGCTGACCTGGTTTCTCTGGCTCTCCAGCAGCTCTGCTGACCTGGTTCTCTGGCTCCAGAGCAGCTCTGCTGACCTATTTATTTGGCTCTACAACAGCTCTGCTGACCTGGTTCTCTGGCTCTAAAGCAGCTCTGCTGACCGGTTGATTGGCTCTAAAGCAGTTCTGCTGACCTGGAACTCTGGCTCTAGATGAGCTCTGGTGACCTGGTCCCTTGGCTCTTAAGCAGCTCTGCTGACCAGGTTCTCTCCCTCTAAAGCAGCTCTGTTGACCTGGTTCTCTCGCTCTAAAGCAGCTCTACTGACCTGGTTTCTCTGGCTCTACATCAGCTCTGCTGACCTGGTTCTCTGGCTCTAAAGCAGCTCTGCTGGCCTGGTTCTTAGGCTCTAGAACAGCTCTGCTGACCTGGTTCTCTGGCTCTAAAGCAGATCTGCTGACCTGGTTCTATGGCTTTAAAGCAGCACCGCTGACCTGGTTCTCCGGCTCTAGAGCAGTTCTGCTTACCTGGTTCTCTGGCTCTAAAGCAGTTCTGCTGACCTCGTTCTCTCCCTCTAAATCAGCTCTGCTGTTCTGGTGCTCTGCCTCTAGAGCAGCTCTGCTGATCTGGTTCTATGACTCTAAAGAAGCTCTGCTGATCTGGTTCTCTCCCTCTAAAGAGCTCTGCTGACCTGGTCCTCTGGCTCTGAAGCAGTTCTGCTGACCCGGTTCTCTCCCTCTAAAGCAGCTCTGCTGACCTGGTTTCTCTGGCTCTACAGCAGCTCTGCTGACCTGGTTATCGGCCTCTAGAACAGCTATGCTGACCTGGGTCTCTGGCTCTAGAGCAGCTCTGCTGACCTGGGTCTCTGGTTCTAGTGCAGCTCCGCAGACCTGCTTCTTAGGCTCTAGAGCAGCTCTGCTGACCTGGTTCTCTGGCTCTACAACGGCTCTGCTGACCTGGTTCTCTGGCTCTAAAGCAGCTCTGCTGACCTGCTTTCTCTGGCTTAACAGCAGCTCTGCTGACCTGGTTCAATGGCTCTAAAGCAGCTCTGCTGACCTATTTCTCTGACTCTACAGCAGCTCTGCTGACCTGGGTCTCTGGCTCTCAGCGGCTCTGCTGACCTGTATCTCTGGCTCTAAAGCAGCTCTGCTGACTTTTTCTATGGCTCTAAAGCATCTCTGTCCATTCCTACATTCACCCTAACAGGAGCATGTCCTTATCTAATCACTCTGCTGAAACATAAATGCATATAAACATATTCTGCTGTCAACTACTAGCACTCTAGGAACCCAGTCACTGTCAATGCACTTGCAGAATGACTCAGGCATTGATACAAGCAGTGGTACAGTCAAATGTGAACAATATATGCAGTCCCTTCAACCCTTGTAGACTCCTGAGTCAGTACTGCAAAAGTCCAGGTAATCGGCATGCTTGTCTGGAATCACACTGTGAGTATGTGTCCACTCCTACAATCATCCTGACAGAAGCATGTCCTTATCTAATCACTCTGCTTAAACATAAGCGCGTATAACCTTATCCTGCTGTCAACTACTAGCACTCTAGGAACCCAGTCACTATTTATGCACTTGCAGAATTAATCAGGCATCGAGACAAGCAGTGGTAAGTCAAATGTTCACAATGCATGCGGTCCCTTAACCCCTTGTCCTTATCTAATCCCTTTGCTGAAACATAAGTTCTTATAAACGTATCCTGCTGTCAACTACTAGCACTCTAGGAACCTATTCACTGTGTATGCACTTGCAAAATGATTCAGGCTCTATTTTATTTTTATTTATTTTTTTAAATTTGTTTTTATTGCAGAATTAGGAACCATAGCTTACAATTACTCAACCAGTCCACTCATGGTGTCCCCCCGCATCAATCGTGAGAGCGTATACCATACACAGCCATTCAGCCCGCATCCCGGAGGCCGGGCGGCGCAGTGTCTCAAGGAACAGTAAGACATCATGGTGAGCGTCCCTATGGGACAATGGTCGAAAAAACGTATTACGTATCTGCATTTTACCCCCCCAACCACAACCAATAGCAACATCAGCCATCCTACATGTGCAGTTCAATGCTACAAAACCGCTACTGTTCCACCCCCGTGGTCTGTGAGGCCCATCATGACTGTCCCATACCCCTCTGCTACCTCCCGCTGTCACCCTATGCCCCACAGGCCCAGTCTCAGTCCCAGAATCGCCACCGCGGTCAATCAACCTCCTGGCTCCTAACCCATCCCGAACATCCTCTAAACAACCCCCTAGTGCCCCCTCCCCGGCAACCGCTAATGTCTTGTGTCATGTTCCTGATTGTAGTATGGGTCCTGCTACAGTGTCAATAGTAACTCTGAACTAGTATGCCTCGCGGCGTCCTCAGGTCCCATCCACTCAGTCCTCATCCTCTACTAATGAATCACGCAAGGCCTGCACCACCAATTCCCACGCACACGCTGTATCCAAGGCCTTCTCATTATCAAGCTTGACAGCCTGCTTCATTCGGAGCACACTCTCACACTCGGACCACCGCAGCAAGTCATTCTTCCACCTCCGTACTGACGGCCCTCCCTTAGACTTCCAATGCCACGATATGTCTCTTTGTGCCAGTATCAACCCCAGATCAATGAATTTGCTCGTCACCTTAGTATGTTTGGTGTGCGGGAACCAGAGCAACAGACATGCCGCCATATCAAATTCCACCTCCCTGTCAGTCACTTCGTTTAGAAGGTCCCCCACCTCTGCCCAATAGGCCTCCAGATTCGGGCAACCCCAGAACAGGTGATCCATGTCCGCCTCCGGTGACAAGCACCTCGGGCACCGTGCGTCCTGCACCTGGAAGTACCTCCTTATCTTTTCCGGAGTCAGATAAGCCCTATGTAACACAAAGAAGTGCACTTGCTGGAAACGCGCATTCCTCGTGCCCTTCCACGTACGCTGTAGAATATGGCTCCACGCCGTGTCCGGAATGGGCCTACCCACACTCTCCTCCCACTTCGCCTTGAGCCCCAGGAGCGGTTCCAGTCCCTCGTGCAACATCCTGTTATGGAGGCAGGTCACCGCCTTAAAGGTGCCCGCTGCCATTACTATGTACTGGCATGCCATAGTCGTGTCCGGTTCGATGAGCCCTCCCCTCCAATGCTTCTGTATAGCCGCCACCACTGCCGCGTGTAAGAGAAAACCCCCTTCAGGTAGCCCGAACTGTTCCTGTAGTACTCCGAAGGGCACCAAAGTCCCATCCACATACAGGTCCCCCACCACTTGAAGTCCCGCCTCTTTCCATTCCAGCAATGGGGACCAATCGCCTCCATGCGGTAGGGCTGTCAGCATGCCAATCGGTATCTCCGGGGCATACGGTCGAGTCGCCTTCGCCCTCCTGAGACTCCTCTGCCAGCATAACCTGAGCGTCCGTTCCTCCATAGTGAGGCCCCGCAGCTCCAGTTTCTGCTGCATGACGATATAGGCCAGCACATGACGCTGTATCCCCAACTCTCGATCACACTCCGGTCCCCTGAACACCCGAGCCACGTGCTGCGTGAGAACCTGGAGCTGCGCCGCCAAGTAATACAGTTCAAAATCGGGGACGGCCATCCCCCCCTCAATCTTGGGGCGTAGCAACGTGTTCAGTGCCACTCTGCGGCGGCCATGTTCCCACAGGAAACCGATAACCATCGTCCTCAGGTCCCTAAAGATCCTCTGGGGAATCCAAATGGGCAGCATCCGGAAGTAGTACAGGAGCCGGGGGAGCGGCACCATTTTCAAGAGAGCAATCCTACCCAGTACCGTCAGTGGAAGGGTTGCCCAAAAAGACATACTACCTCTCTGCGCCCGTACACACCGTCCAATATTGTCCTCTAATAGGTCAGCGGTCACGTGGTAGATGCGGATTCCCAAATAAGTGAAGCAAGATGGCTCCCAAACCACCCCCAAGTCACGAGCAGGGCAGGGCGACTCCGCTCGCAGCGGAAACACACAGGTCTTTGCCCAATTGACCTTGAGGCCCGACAACTGGCCAAACTCCGACAACAGGTCCATCGCCCCTTCTAAAGCACGCTCCGTGTCGTCCAAATACAGCAACAGCGAAATGTGGTGTAGCCGCCCGCCGCTTTCTATCCCCGCGTATCTGTCTCCCGACCTAGCATGGACCGCCAAGGGTTCCATCGCCAGGGCGAACAGAAGGGGGGAAAGGGAGCACCCCTGCCGCGTGCCTCTACCGACCGGATAAGCCGCGGACACCAAGCCACCCAGGCGTACTCGCGCCGTCGCCGAGGAATACAGCACCTTCGTCCATCTGCGGAACCCCTCGCCAATACCAAACCTCTCCAGCACTCCATCCAGAAAACCCCACTCCAAACTATCGAAGGCCTTCTCAATGTCCACCGATAGTACCGCCTGTGCCCCGTTCTCATCCACTACAGCGTCCATTATCCCAATCAGGCGACGAGTATTCAACGCCGTACTCCTCGTGGGGATGAACCCCACCTGATCCCTGTGCACCAGGCCAGTCATGTGTGGAGCCAGCCTGGTGGCCAAGATCCGGCTCAGTATCTTGTAGTCCACCGTTAGCATGGACAACGGGCGATAGGACCTCACATCCATCGCATCCCTGCCAGGCTTTAGCAGCGGCACTATCAATGCTTCCCTCATGGATCCGGGCAAACCCCCTGTCTTATAGGCCTCCGTGTACACCACCAGCAGTCTGGGCGCCAAACTATCCACAAACTTCTGGTAGAACTCTATCGGCAACCCATCCACACCGGGCGTTTTATTCCGCGCCATATGCTTAATGGCCGCCCTTATTTCAGCTAGTGTGATCGGCCCGCCTAGATCTTTCGCGTCCTCATCGTCAAGGACCGGAAGCTGCCTCGCCCCTAGGTACTCTGCAATTTCGTGGGCCTCCACTCCCAACTGGCTCTGGTACAATTCCTCATAATACACACGAAAGCACTCCAGCACCGCTGCCTGAGAATACACCGTTTCCCCCAGTGCGTTGTTGATGCTAAGGACCGGGCAGCCCCTAATTTCAGGATTAGCAAGTCTGACCAGGAGTGTGCCCACCTTATCCCGTTCAGCATGCGCTCTGATGGCGTATTGCCTATAATCGTAGCACCTCAACCGTTCCGTTTCGGTGGCGACCACCTCCTTCGCTTCCAGCAACCGGGCCTGCAAGTCCGGTCGGGCCGGCCGGCGCCGCTCCAGGTCTCTCAGTGTCACTTCCGCTTTGGCAAGTGCAGTCAACACCGTCGTACGAGCATTCGAAAACCTACCCAGGCACACCCCTCTCACCACCACTTTCATCGCATCCCACTCAGCGGACCTACACGTAGCAGTACCCTCATTCTCACTGAAATAATGATCGATGCCCTGCTGGACTGCTTCACGGAACACTGAGTCCTCCAACGTGTCTGGCCGGAGCCGCCAGGTTGGAATCGCCGAGCGCTCCCGCTGCCACTGGATATGTACCAATAGGGGATTATGGTCCGATATGGTTCTGGCCAAATACTCCGTATGAGAGATCAATGGGGCCAGGGACCCGCCACAGAGCACCGAATCAATTCTCACATGTAGTGCATGGAGGGCTGAGAAGAAGGACTAATCCCTGGTATCCCTGTGCTGTTCCCGCCATACATCCAACAACCCCCACCTATCCTGCCAATCCTTCCTGTGCATGGCCAACTTGCGTACCGGGGAATCAACAAGGGGAGGGTGAGACCTGTCCAAGACCACATCCGTAATCGAATTAAAATCCCCTCCCAGTATCACCGGGCCCGCCAGGAAAGAGGCCAAGGACCCGGAAAGGCCATCGAAGAATCGAGCCTGATCAGCATTTGGCGCATACACACAACAGAGAACCACATCCCGACCATACAACCGTCCCTTCACCGCCACAAACCTGCCCTCAGGATCCACCACTTGGTTCAGTACCTGAAACGGTATCCCCGCTCTCACCCATATCAGTACCCCCCTAGCATACGCTGAGTAAGTGGTGCCAAACACCTGACCCCGCCATCTTTTTTGCAGTGCGGCACATTCCTTTTTCGTCAGATGGGTCTCCTGCAGCATGGCAACCTGGACCCCCCTTCGCACCAAATACGCATGCACCTTGTGGCGCTTGACCATAGTTCGCAGCCCCCGGACATTCCACGTCAGGCATTTTAAGTTAGGTAAAGTCCCCATACCAGCAGTGAACATTCCAAGTCAAACATTGCCAGTTCGTACCCCCACCATAGCAGTTGCCCCCCCCGAAACAAACTTTGAAACAGAAAACGCCCCAAACCCCACTCCCCAGGACAGAGCCTACCAACCCAGTGTCAGCCCCAATCCAAACCTCAAACCAAACACACATCCGTCTAACCTGTGGTCGCCACCACAGAAGGCCTTAAGAGCCCTGGGGGGGGTGAGTTATCGCCGACCCCAGCGAGCGGAGCCCACGCCCCGCGCTCCCCATCCCATCATGCCAACGCGGCACCCTGCCCTGCAACCCACCCATCTCCAACAGGATACCACCCTACCGAAAACCGAGTCCAAGTCCCAATGAAGCATCAACCATGAAAAATCCCATCAGATGTCTGGGGGGGGTAACCACCGGCCCCTTCGAACTCTCCGCCTCCGAAAGGTCCTCTCCAGTCCTGCCGCCGTCGTCGCCAGAGTCTGTCTCCGCCTGTTCACTTTCCTGCTGCGACCTCGTAATGGCCGCCGTCGCTGCAAGCGCCTCTCTCTTGTCCGCAGCCATTTGGGCCTCCTGTTTCTCCCGCTGGCGCCTATTGCGGGACCGGATCCGTTGTGATTGTCTGACCCGAGGTGGCTTAGGCTGATCTCGTCTACTTTTGTGAGACCTATCCGTCCCAGCCCTGTACGATTCCAGCCACTGCCATGCTTCGTCCGGGGTCTGAAAGAAGTGCGTGGTTTCATCCAGAATGACCCGCAGCTTGGCTGGGAAGAGCAAGGAGTACTGGATGCCCTCCTCTCGCAGTTCCTTCTTCACCGCCAGAAACGATGCCCTATTCCTCTGGACCGCCTGGGTGTAGTCCGGGAAGATCGTAACCCTGCTGTTCTCCACCTCATACGAGCCCGATGCCCGAGCCCTCTGGATGAGGAGGTCCCGGTCCTTATAATGGAGGAGCCGCACCACCATCGGTCGGGGGCCAAGCCCTGGCGGGCGAGCCGGTACCCTGTGGGCTCGTTCCAGGGTAAAGAAAGGAGTAAGCCCCTCTGGTGCCACCACAGTTCGAAACCAGTCCTCCATGTAGGCCACCGCATCCTCCCCTTCAATTCGTTCCGGCAGGCCTACAACCCGCACGTTGTTCCGCCTATTGTGGCTTTCAGCATCCTCCGCACGTCGTTCCAGCGAGTCCAACCGGGCCAGGATGTCTGTTATCTTATGTTCCGCGGTCACCACCGACGGTTTCAGGTCCGATAGGAGTTGATCATGGTCCTTGACCTTATCCGCCAGCTTCGCATGGTCCGCTCGCAATAGCCCCAGCCCCGTGGCGACTTGCGCAATGTCCTGCTGCAACGCCTCCTTGGTCGAGGTGATAGCGTCCAGTATGGCATCCAAGCGCCGATTCAGTTGCTGTTCCTGGTCCAACATCGTCGGGGGGGCCTCGCCCACCTGGGACAGCGCAGCCAAGTCCTCCTGTCCCTGCTCCAAGGCCGCCGTTCCTCCTGCAGCTGCCATCTTAGGTTACTGCGTCACGGGCATAGAGACTCGCCTAGTCCCGGCAATCGCCGTGCGACGGGGCAAACGTCTCAATAATGTACAGGATCAAGTGCCACCTCCAATGCCCGCAACTCCAAGGACCAGATGGGCTAGCACCGTCCGACTTGCCCCCTCCGGGTCCGGGGGGAGGAGAGGAAGGAGGAGGGATAGCGGCGAGCGATCGTCCCCAGTGTCCGAACAGCGCCGGGTTCCCGGTCCCCCAATCTTCAGGGCCGTCGCTACAACCCCCACAGCGTCGATCTCACAGCAGTGGGTCCCCCCATCAGTCGGCGCCAAGGCTGCTCAATGTCTTCGTCCGGAGCCGTCGGCCCGCTCCGCCGCCATTTTCTTCGCACTCTCGGCAACACCTCGGCCGTCTTTCATTGAGGTCTCCCCGGGGCCAGCGGACCCCCAGCAGCTTTCTACTGATGCCCAGTGGCTCCCCTACACTTCGTAGGGCAGGATGATCGACCACGGGTCGCTCAGGGTGCAGGAATCAGGAGAATTAGCGGGATTCCGCGCGGAGCTGCAAGCTCACGCCGCCATCCCGATCGGCGTCCAAGCCACGCCCCATGATTCAGGCTCTAAAGCATCTCTGCTTACCTGGTTTATCTGGCTTTACAGCAGCTCTGCTGATCTGGTTCAATGGCTCTAAAGCAGCTCTGCTAACTTAGTTCGCTGGCTCTACAGTAGCTCCGCTGACATGGTTCTCTGGCTCTACAATTGTTCTGCTGACCTGGTTCTCTGGCTCTAAAGCAGCTCTGCTGACCTGGTTTATCTGGCTTTACAGCAGCTCTGCTGACCTGGTTCAATGGCTCAAAAGCAGCTCTGCTGACTTAGTTCTCTGGCTCTACAGCAGCTCTGCTGAGCTGGGTCACTGGCTCTACAGTTGCTCTGTTGACCTGGTTCTCTGGCTCTAAAGCATCTCTGCTAACCTGTTCTATGACTCTAAAGCAGCTCTGTGTATGTTAAAAAGGCGACCCCAAGCGAAGAGCAAATGATTTTAGGTCTGGGAAAGGGGGAACGACAAAACCAATATTATAGAAAAATACCCTCTAGACCTATATTTCTTTCCTTACGGTTAATCAATAACTCTGAAATTAGGGTAGACAAGAAAACAATGCTTTACACAAAGAAACAAATTTTAAAAATATCAAATTTTATTTTTGTTATTTTCTTTATATATTCTTTTTGTACTTTATATCATTAACATTTAAAAAAAATATATAGATTGTTTGTTACATATTTTGCATTTGTAACATCTTGGGAAATTTCCTCTGGGTACACAATCTAAGAAGGATCAACTTTTACAATCAATTTTCACTATACAGACAAGTTTTGTCATATCAATTGATATAAATGAAAAATTTAATTTCTTTTCCACAGGCCCTTAAAGAAAAAATCACTCATGCTTCTTCACACAAAACTATCACAACTCTCCATACCTCACCTCAAAACTGCATACACAGATGGTACCTTAGGGGCGAGAAACTCAGCCCTCTATCGCTGTGTTGTGAGCTAGGGTTTCTCTAAGGCAGCTCTGTCCACTCCTACATTCATCCTGACAGAAGCATGTCCTTATCTAATCGCTCTGCTGAAACATAAGTGCTTATAAACATATCCTGCTGTCAACTACTAGCACTCTAGGAATCCAGTCTCTGTCTATGCACCTGCAGAATGACTCAGGCATTGAGACAAGCAGTGGTAAAGTCAAATGTGCACAATATATGCGGTCCCTTAAACTCTTGCAGACTACTGAGTCAGTCCTGCAAAAGTCCAGATAATAGTCATGCTTGTCTGGAATCACACAGTGAGTCTGTGTCCACTCCTACAATCATCCTGACAGAAGTATGTCCTGATCTAATCCCTTTGCTGAAACATAAGTCCTTATGAACATATCCTGCTGTCAACTACTAGCACTCTAGGAACCTATTTACTGTCTATGCACTTGCAGAATGAATCAGGCATTGGGACAAGCAGTGGTACAGTCAAATGTGCACAATGTATGTAGTCCCTTAACCCCTTGCAGACTACTGAGTCAGTCCTGCAAAAGTCCAGCTAATTGTCATGCTCGTCTGGAATCACACTGTGAGTCTGTGACCACTCCTACAGTCATCCTGACAGAAGCATGTCCTTATCTAATCATTCTAATGAAACATAAGCGCTAATAAACGTATCCTGCTTTCAACTACTAGCACTCTAGGAATCCAGTCTCTGTCTATGCACCTGCAGAATGACTCAGGCATTGAGACAAGCAGTGGTAAAGTCAAATGTGCACAATATATGCGGTCCCTTAAACTCTTGCAGACTACTGAGTCAGTCCTGCAAAAGTCCAGATAATAGTCATGCTTGTCTGGAATCACACAGTGAGTCTGTGTCCACTCCTACAATCATCCTGACAGAAGTATGTCCTAATCTAATCCCTTTGCTGAAACATAAGTCCTTATAAACATATCCTGCTGTCAACTACTAGCACTCTAGGAACCTATTCACTGTCTATGCACTTGCAGAATGACTCAGGCATTGGGACAAGCAGTGGTACAGTCAAATGTGCACAATGTATGTAGTCCCTTAACCCCTTGCAGACTACTGAGTCAGTCCTGCAAAAGTCCAGCTAATTGTCATGCTCGTCTGGAATCACACTGTGAGTCTGTGACCACTCCTACAGTCATCCTGACAGAAGCATGTCCTTATCTAATCATTCTAATGAAACATAAGCGCTAATAAACGTATCCTGCTTTCAACTACTAGCACTCTAGGAACCCAGTCACTGTCTATGCACTTGCAGAATGACTCAGGCATTGAGACAAGCAGTGGTACAGTCAAATGTGCAAAATGTATGCGGTCCCTTAACCCCTTGCAGACTACTGAGCCAGTCATTAAAAAGTCCAGGTAATAGTCATGCTTGTCTGGAATCACAGTGTGGGTCTGTGTCCACTCCTACAATCATCCTGATAGAAGTATGCCCTTATCTAATCACGCTGTTGAAACATAATCGTGTATAAACGTATCCTGCTGTCAACTACTAGTACTCTAGGAACATAGCCACTGTCTATGCACTTGCAGAATGACTCAGGCATTGAGACAAGCAGTGTTACAGTCAAATGTGCACAATGTATGCGGTACCTCAAACCCTTGCAGACTACTGAGTCACTCCTGCAAAAGTCCATATTATAGACATGCTTGTCTGGAATCACACTGTGAGTCTGTATCCACTCCTACAATCCTCCTGACAGAAGCATCTCCTTATCTAATCACTCTGCTGAAACATAAGCACTTATAAACTTATCCTGCTGCCAACTACTAGCACTCTAGGAACCCAGTCACTGTCTATGCACTCGCAGAAGTAATCAGGCATTGAGACAAACAGTGTTACAGTCAAATGTGCACAATGCATACGGTCCTTTAACCCCTGGCAGACTACTGAGTCCGTCCTGCAAAAGTCCAAGTAATAGTCATGCTTGTCTGGAATCACACCGTGAGTGTGTGTCAACTCCTACAATCATCCTGACAGAAGTATGTCCTTATCTAATCACTCTACTGAAACATAAGTCCTTATAAACTTATCCTGCTGTCAACTACTAGCACTCTAGGAACCCAGTCACTGTCGATGCACTTGCAGAATGACTCAGGCATTGAGACAATACCTAAGCACTTACAAATGCACTGAGCAATCTGTTTGCAGCACGGTCATCATTCTAGTTACTAGTGATGTTCTTATAGAATGACCTAGGAACTAACACAAGTACACATACAATATTCTGTGCACAATCCCTAAAAACCTCTAAGCAGATACATACTATTGGTCCACTTCACTAAATCCTGAAGTAGTACTCGTACAGCCTAGGAGACCTCCTGTCAGTTTTATGCAGTTCGTCAATCAGCAATCCAGCACTATGTTCTCATTGTATCACTCTGCCAATACCTAAGCACTTATGTGGCAGATTTACAAGCCCCCTGCGCCACCGGTACATCACTTTTTGTAACATAGTGATGACGCTGGGGAGTCCTTCATATTTACAAGGAGAGGAAAAGCTGCCCTGCGTGGCTTTTCCTCTCCTTGAAAATACGATCCATTCAAACGCAGCACTTTGTGTTAAAGGGTTGTTCCATGGGCGTTGCTGTGTCTGTTCCCACACAACACCCATGGAATAACACATCTCAAGACTTACTAGAAAGTGTAAATCTGTAGATACTTGTGAAAGGTGCGCCATTCTAGAGGTGGTATAGCGAGGCACAACAAGGAGCAATGTTTGAATTTCTCCTTGTTTTTTCCTCTTTCAATGCATGCTGCGTTCCACAGCACAAATTGAAGGAGGAAAAATGCCTTTAGTGATTGTTTTTGTGCAGAAAGTAGTCCCTTCCTGCACAAAAACTATCTCCCCACGATGGACTAATATAATAGACTGTTCACCATAACAGATGATGGTTTTGCACTTAGTACAGTGCTGCTGCAGAAAAGCAAATTCTGGGTGAATGTCTACTGGTGGTGTTGAAGTGGACGCTCCGGAGGTGCTAGCAATGTCTGGTGGTGGATTTTTTGCTGCACCTCATTTCTTCTTGTGCCAGATTCTTTGGGTGAATGGTCTGCAGATGTTTATACATACTTGCTGTTGCACAGGAGTATTTTTTGTCACTGCCTCGCGACAGGACCCTGTCATATAGCAAGCATGTGACTTTTCTGCGTTGACCGTTTTTTCTTCGGCAGGAAAGGTGAAACATTTCCATACCACTGATTCAGGCTTCTGCTTGGGTGCAACTTCATCTAAGATATCTTCATCTGAAGAATGATGAGGAGCTTGCTAACCAGATGCCATTTCTCCAATGCAATTTTTTAAAAACACCCAAAAAATTCCAAAACCAGCTCTGGAAGAAGAAGAGAGGTCTCCCATCAACTGCTCCAAACAGAGTAATTCAAATGGGTGGGGTCCTTCAATAGTTACAGTGGGGAACGTTATGAACCAATCAAATCTTTTTTTTTAGGTCACATGGGATCCGCGCGCCGTGCGCTGATGAAGAGTGCACCCGACGCGACTTTGCGTAAATATAAAATTGAAAATATTTCAGTTTTAAATGCATTCTAATTTTGTTTTGCAATTTTCAGAAAAATATATAATGTTGATTAATAAATAAATTTGTTATAAATAAACAGTTAAAAAATTGGAGAAATTCAGTACAAAAAAATAGGTATAACTACTATACCGTGTCATGAATGATGTAATATGTGACATCATCATCAGTGCATTGCGGGCGCACGTTATAGTTAGCACAACTAACTATAATGGAGGAATTTCTATGGTTTGTATCAGTGAAATGTCCAGCTAACTATAACACTCATGAAACCTATTTTTCAGTGAATATATATATTTATATATATATATATATATAAATGTATTTATTTTTATATATATATATATATATATATATATATATATATATATATATATATATATATATATATATATATATATATATATTTATATTTATCTATACTACTATAATAAAGGAAGAACTTTCAGCCTTTGAGGCGGGTAAACTCTGGAACCACAGTGCCAATCCACACACCCGATACACCGTTGGAATCGTCAGGGTGTGTAGATGGTTATAGGCTATATAAATTTAAAAAAAAACATTATTTAAAAAATGTATAGTAAAAAAAAAAGTAGTCCCTTCTTAGTAGTGCCGGCCACGACGTGCGTGCTCACGTCAGGAGCGCTGGGAGGAGCAGCGTCCAGGAGCATGAAGAGGAGCGGCGGACATGGCCCGGGGGAGGAGCGGTGATGTGAGGAGCAGCAGACAGGCCAGCGGCAGTGCAAGCAGCGGACAGGCTGGAGGAGCGCCGGCTGAGGTAAGTGTGCGGCGGATATGGCGCGGGGGAGGAGCGGTGACATGAGGAGCAGTGGACAGGCCAGCAGCGGTGCGAGCAGCGGACAGGCGGGTGGAGTGGCGACTGAGGTAAGGGGACCCATGTTGGGGCAGGCGGGGGACGGGCTGGGCGGGGGCCCGGGCTGCAGGAGAAAAGAGAATGCAGGCGGGGGTCGGGGCAAGTGGTGGTCGGGGCAGGCGGGGGACTGGCCGGGCGGGGGCCCGGGCTTCTGGACAATGTCGGGGCGGGAGGGGGTCGGGGAAGCCTGTTGCTCCCGGACAAGGTCAGGGCGGGCTGCTAGTATATATATTTATGTATGTATATATATATGTATATATATATATATATATATATATTGTCGCCAGTAGGTAATTTAGGAC